>NW_024345861.1:1620809-1647993 GCF_902729225.1 Pteropus medius | reverse complement strand
AGAATCTGCATGGGTCTTGTTTTCTTATCCATTTGGTTACCCTATGTCTTTTAATCCATTTAATCCATTTACATTTAAAGTGATTCCTGATAGGCATATCGTTACTGTCATTTTATTATTCATATTTGTTATTTGTATTTCTTTTTTATCCCTTCTCTTTTTACAGAAGACCCTTTAACATTTCTTGTAATGCTGGCTTGTTGGTGATGAATTCCTTAAACTTTTTTCTGTCTGGGAAGCTCTTTATTTCACCTTCCATTTTAATCGAATGCCTTGCTGGGTAGAGTATTTATGGTTGTAGGTTCTTGTTTTTCATATCTTTAAATATTTCTTGCCATCCCTTCTGGCCTGCAAAATTTCTCTTGAAAAGTCAGTAGACATTCTTACAGGGGTACCCTTGTATGTAACCAGCTTCTTTTCTCTTGCTGCTTTTAATATTCTCTCTTTTTCTTTGACCTTTGGCATTTTAATTATGATGTGTTTTGGTGTAGGTCTGTTTGAATTCTTCTTGTTTGGAACTCTTTGTGCTTCTTGAACTTGTATGTCTAATTCCCTTGCCAGTTTAGGGAAGTTTTCTGTCATTATTTCTTTAAACAGAATCTCAATCCCTTGCTCTCTATCTTCCTCTTTAGGTACTCATATAATTCAGATTATTTTTAATGTTTCATGTTGTTCCAGAGGTCTCTTAAACTATCCTCATTTTTTTTTTCAAATTCTTTTTTTTCTTTTTGTTGTTTTGATTGGGTGTATTCAGCTACCTTGTCTTCTAATTCGATGATCTGATCTGCTTCATCCAATCTACTGTTGAATCCTTCTAGTATATTCTTCATTTCAGTTACTGTATTCCTCATTTATGTCTGGCTATTTTTTTATGGTTTCTATGTCCTTTTTTATGCTCTCATCATGCTCATCCATTCTCCGCATAAGTTCGTTGCACATCCCTATAACCATTATTTTGAACTCTGACTCTGGTAGGTTGCTTACCTCCATTTCATTTAGCTTATGTTCTGGAGTTTTCTCTTGTTGTTTCATTTGTGGCATGTTTCTTTGTTTTCTCATTTTATTAGCCTCACTGTGTTCATGTCTATGTGTCAGGAATATTTGTTTCATCTCTCAGCTTAGGTCAGTTGGCCTAATGTGGAAGGCGTCCTGTGTGGTCCAGTGGTACACTCTCCCTGATCCCTGTGCCGGGAGCTCTGGAGGTGACTTTGTGTGGGTTGTGTGTGATCTTCTGTTGTCCCCAAGCCTTTATTGTTGTTAGTAGATCAGTGGGTGGGATTAAGGTTCAAGCTGACTAATTGTGGGAATTTGCTGCACCCACAGGGTAAGAGATGCTGTGTGGGGGCTGACCCCACTGAGTGGGATTTGCCCCAGCAGGTTTGTGTACTTGTTGCAACTACCCTTCTTATGTATTACTACTGGAACTAGTCAGGAGTTTCTCTGTTGTGGTCTGATGCTAGCCTCTAGATCCGTTGGTTTTGTGGCCCCTTGGGAGGGGCTCCCCCATATACCAAGGTCAGCCACTGCTTTTGATTGCTCACGGCTACTCTGTGAGAACTACACAGCAATCTGCTGATGGTTGTTGCCTATGCTGGATCTATAGGTAAGTGGAAGAGACACCACTGGAGGCGGCTCTCGGTTATCCCCCGTCCCTGACCTATGGCAGTCTAGCAGAAGGACCAGTGCTCCTCATGGTCTGATACTACCTATTAGTTACCTGTAAGTCTCTGAAACTAGATGAGCCTTTGGGTGATATGCGTGTTGAGTGGCACAGAGACACTGAAAGTCTCCTGGGTCAAGTGAGTAAATTTCCCCCTGCTACTGCAGTGTCAGTTTATGTGCCCACGCTGTCTCCGTGGCTTGCTATATAAGTTTCCACTCATAGCAAGGTCAACTGCTGCCCACCCTGGGCCTAAATGCACCACCCCAGAGCAGGGGCAGCTGCTTTTCAATGTGCAGCAGGCACTTTGTGTACTGGTTGGGGCAGGAACTCAGGGAATTAAGGGTCGTCAGGCCAATATGGACCCCTGCAATTCTCTTAAGAGATATTGCAGCTTGTACAGGCAGCGGTGGTCTGTCCACAACTGTTTTCTTCAAAATGCACTCACTGTGCTAGCCAAGGTCTATTGCCTGTTCTAACTGCTCAACTCCAGAGCCAAGCAGGGCACAAGAGGCTGCTTGTCAATGGGCTGCAGGCACTTTGTGGCTTGGGAGAAGGAGGATCTCAAGGTGATAAGGTCAATTAGTCCAATACAACCTCAGTTTTGCTGCAACTTCTGTGCCTGGGCTTTCTCGCTATAGACCCAGATCACAGTGAGACCAGCTGCTGTCAGAGGTGTTCCTACAGACCTCTGTGATCCCCAGACACAATATTGCAACTCTTGTAGGCAGCAAAGGTCTGCCTGCCGTTGATTTCCATGCAGTGATCACCCTGTTCCCTGCCTAAGTTTGTCGCCTGTGTGGATTAGGCAATTAGAGGAGAGGAAGTTCAGGGCTGTGTCAGTTCACTGTTAATGGGCCACCTGGGACAATTTGTTGGTAGGGCGTGGTAGGGTCTCAGAGAGACAATGGCAATCAGTTCAATACATCCTCAGTCTTGCTGCAAATTTGGTAATTGCTGTGAGTTTCTGCAGAAGACCCAGATCACAGCAAGACCAGCTGCTGTCTGAGACTGCCCTACAGGCCCCCAATATCCATCCGAGTTCATGGTGGCAGCAGCTATCTGACTAACCCTACCACTGAAATGCGGCTCACATCATTGGTCACCCACTGGGAATGGAAATGTAGCTTACAGGGCTGGTCGTTTTTGCTGGGATTAGAAAGGCTGCTCACAACCATGGCCACCCCGCTGTGAATACTTGGCCCTGAATCATTTGGAGCTGAGATTGGTAGCCATCCAACAACACCTGCCCCAGGCAGTCTGCAGGTTTGGGTGGGGCGGGGTCTCAGAGAGACAATGGCAGTCTGATCAACACTTCCTCAGTCTTGCTGTAAATTTGTATACCATACTGTCTTGATTACTGTAGCTTTATAGTAAGTGTTGAAATCAGGTTGTTTCAGCCTTCTAACTTTGTTTTTCTTCTTCAATAATGTATTGGCTATCTTAAACCTTTTGTGTCTACATATAAATTTTAGATTCAGTTTTTGTTTTTTGATATTTACAAAATAACTTGTAGGGAGTTTGAATGGGGTCGTATTGGATTTATGGATCAGTTTAGGAAGAAATAACATCTGATAATATTGAGTCTTCTTATCCACGAACCTAGAATATATCTTTCATCAATGTTTTATAATTTTCTTCATACAAATCTCATACATATTTTTTAGATTTATACATAAGTATTTCATTTCGAGGGATGCCTATGTAAATGATATTGCATTTTTAATTTCAAATTCTATTTTTTTTTATTGCTGGTGTATGGGAAAGTGATTCACTTTTGTATATTATCCTTGTATCATGTAACTTTGCTATAATCACTTATTAGTTCCAGGTTTTATTTATTGTTTGTTGTTTTTGTTGTTGATTCTTTTCAATTTTCTACAGATGATTATGCTATCTGTGAACAAAGATACTTTTTTTTCTTTCTTTCTAATCAGTATATCTTTTATTTCTTTTTCTTGTCCTATTGAATTAGGTAGAACTTCTAGTATGATGTTTAAAAGGAATAGTAAGAGGGGTAATCTTTGATCTTTGTGGGAAAGCTTCATTTCTCAGCATTGAGTACCATGTTAACTGTACATTTTTAATATATATTCTTTATCAAGTAGAAGTTTCTCTTTAATCCTAGTTTATTGAGTTTTTATCATGAATAAGTGTCGAATTGTGTGAAATGTTTTTCTGCACTTATTGATATCATCAAGTGATTTTTCCTTTTTAGCCTGTTGATCTGATGGATTACATTTATTGATTATCAAATGTTGAACCAGCCTTGCATAACTGGATAAGTTCCCTTAGTCTTCGTGTATAATTCTTTTTATATGTTTTTTTTTAAATAAAATATTTTCTAATATCTTATTGAGGAATGTTACATCTATGTTCATGAGAGATATTAGTTTGTAGTTTTCCCGTAATGTCTTTGTGTGAACTTGGTATTAGGGAAATGGTGTCCTCATAGAATGAATTTAAAATTATACGTCCTATTTCTACCCTCTAAAAGAGATTGTAAAGAATTGGTATACTTTCTCCCTTAAATGTTTTGTGGAATTTACCAATGAATTCATCTGAGCTTGATGTCTTTTGTTTTGGAAAGTTATTAAGTTATTAAATTAATTTCATTAATAGATATAGGTTTATTCAGATTTTTTATTTCTTCTTGTGTGTTTTATCACATTGTATCTTTCAAGGAATTGCTTCATTTCATCTAGTTCATCAAATTTGTATGCAAAGAATTGCTCATAGTATTCCTTTATTATCATTAATGTCCATGGGATCTGTAGTGCTATATTCTCTTTCATTTCTGATAACTTCAATTTCTGTCTTCTCTCTTCTTGTTTTCTTGTTTTTGTTTTGTTTTGTTTTGTTTTTGTTTTTGTTTTTGTTTTTTAGTCAGACTCCATAGAGATTGGTTAATTTTATTGAGTTTTTAAAGGAACCAATGTTTGGTTATACTGATTTTCTTTATTGATGTTGTTTTCAATTACTTTTATTTATACTCTAGTATTTACTCTTACCTTCTGTTTACTGTGGAATTAATTTTGCACTTCTTTTTCTAGTTCCCTATGGTAGAAGCTAATATTATTGATTTTAAATATTTCTTCTTTTGTAATATATGCATCCAATGCATATATTTCCTCTAAGCTCTGCTTTTGGTGTCTCCCACAAATTGTGTTTAATTGTGTTTTCATTTTCTTCAGTTCAAAATATTTTAAAACTTTCTTATGATTTATTCTTTAACTCACATGTTATTTAGAAGTATGTTGTTTAATCATCAATTATTCTGTTTTTTTTTAAACTATCTGCTATTAATTTCTAGTTTAACTCCATGGTTGTCTGAGAACAGACATTGTTTAATCTTTGTACTTTCAGATTTCTTAAGGTGTGTTTTTGATGTTAAGTGCATACATATTAAGGATTATGTCTTATTCGAGAGTTGATCCTTTTATGTAATGCCCCTTTTTGTCCCTGATGACTTTCCTATCTCTGAAGACTGTTCTGTTTAAAATTCACGTCTATTCCTGATTTCTTTAATTAGTTTTAGCACTATATATCTTCATTCATCTATTTACTTTAAATGTAGGTGTCTTTATATTTAAAGTGTGTTTCTTGTAGAAAATATTTAGTTGGATACTCTTTCCTTTTTTTTCTTCTGTTTTTGTTTCTAATTTTACTCTATCATGATATGGAGTAATATAATTCCAATTTTTTATATGTATTGAGACATATTTTTGCCTCACATTTGATCTATTATTTTAAAAAAGCCTATATGCACTTGAGAATGTGTATTATGCTCTTGTTGGGTGGAGTGTCCTATTTATGTCTGTTACTTCTAGTTGGGTTACAGTGTCTTTCAATTCCTCTAGTTTATACAGATCTTCTGTCAAGATTTTCTTTCCGTCACTGAAGATAGCGTTATAAAATCTCCAACTATTATAGAACTATTTCTTACTTTAATTCTATCAATGTTTGCTTTACATATTTTATAACTCTCTTGTTTGCTGTGTATGTACTACAGTCATTAAACCTCAGTAAATTGGCACTGTAATCAATATGCTGAATTCTTCTTTTTCTCTTATAATGTTTTTTTACTTAGTTTATTATTTTATTATAGTCATTCTAATTCTCGTGTTCTAGTAGAAATTTTATCATCCTCATAGACCATCTTTTTCTATTCTTTTACTTTCAAACTATTTGCTTCTTTGGATCCAAAGTGACTCTCTTGTAGACAGACTGTGGGTTTTTTAATCCAGTTTTCCTTTTGTTTATATTTTAATATTTTTAATAGTGCATACTGTGAGTCTTACAATTGATATCCTAAATTTATGAAAGTTATAACATTCTAGTTTGAATACATACCAACTTAGCTTCTATAGCATACAGAAGCTCTGTTACTATGCAGCACCATTTCTTCCCCTTTATATTATTACATCAGTTACATTTTTAATCATCGACTGACAATTAACATAGACCCAGCAATTGCACTTCTGCATATTTGTTTATAGTTCTACATATATGCATTTTAAATCATATGGAAAATAAAAATAGAAGTTATAAACTACAAATACAATAACACTGGCCCTTATATATACCTATTAGTAATATTTACCAGTGTTCTTTATTTCTTCATATGGTTTTGAGTTACTGTCTAGTGTCCTTTTATTTCAGCCTGATGGATTCCCTTAGCATTTCTGGTAGTATAGGATTACTTGTGATAAACTCCCTCAACTTTTTGTTTTTATCTGGGAATGTGTTAATTTTTTCTTTTATTTTTGAAGGATTGTTTTGTCAGATATAGTATTCTTGATTGACTTTTTCCTTTGAAGACTTTAAAAATGTCATTCTACCGCCTTCATTTGTCACAATATTTTTAATAGTTTGAAGTATACAGCACAATAGGTAGGCAAATATATAATTTATGAAGTGATTCTCCTGATTACTCTAGTACCCATCTGGCACTATACATAGCCATTACAATATTATTGCCTATATTCCCTATGCTGTACTCCACAACTTCGTGACTGTTTGGTAACTACTAATTTGTACTTCTTCATCCCTTCATTTTTTTTTTTTACCTGGTCCCCCACACTACATCCCCTCTGGCAATCATCAGTTTGTTCTTTATATCTGTGAGTCTGTTTTTGTTTTAGTTGTTCACTTCTTTTCCTCCTTAGATTCTACATGTAATTGAAATCATATGGTATTTGTTTTTCTATATGACTTATTTTACTTAATATGATAGCCTCTAGATCCACCTATGTTGATGCAAAAGATATGATTTCATTTTTTCTTATGACTGAGTAATATTCCATTTTATATATGTACCACAACTTCTTTATCTAATCACCTATTCATGGGCACTTAGGTTGCTTCCATATTTTGGCTATTATAAATAGCTCTGAAGTGAGCATATAGGTTGTTCAATCTTTACAAAATAGTTTTTTTTTTTTCTGAACAAAAATCTAGAAGGACAATTGCTAGGTCAAAAAAGTAGTTCACTTTTTTTTTTTTGAAGAACCTCTATATTGTTTTCCATAGTGGCTGTACTAATTTACATTCTCACCAGCAGTGTATGAGGGTTCCTTTTTCCCCATGATCTCTCCAACACTTGTCATTACTTGTCTTGTTGATGATAGCCATTCTAACAGGTGTGAGGTGCTATCTATTTGTGGTTTTGATTTGCATTTCCCTAATAGCTAATGAAGTAGAATATCTTTTTATGTCTGTTGGCCATTTGCATGTCTTCTTAGAAGAAGTGTCTATTCAGTTCCTCTGCCCATTTTTTAATTGTCTGTTTCTTGTTGTTATTGAGTTGTATGAGTTCTTTGTATATTTTGAATATTAGCCCCTTATCAGAGGTGTTGTTTACAAATATATTCTCCTATTTAGTTGATTGCCTCTTTGTCTTATTGATGGTTTCTTTTGCTGTGCAGAAGTTTTTAGTTTGATAAAGTGCCATTCATTTATTTTTGCTTTTACTTCTCTTGCATTTAAGGTCAAATTTATAAAATCTCTAAATCCAAGGTTTATTAGTTTAGTGTCTATGTTTTCTTCTATGCAATATATTATTTCAGGTCTTATATTTAGGTAGTTGGTCCATTCTGAGCTAACTTTGGTGTATGGTGACAGATAGTATCTTAGTTTCATTCTTTTGCATGTGGCTTTTTAATTTTCCTAGGACCATTTATTAAAGAGACTTTTCTTTCTGCACTTTATGGTTTTGGTTCCTTTGTCAAAATTATATGCCCATGTATATGGGGGTTTATTTTGGGGCTCAATTCTCTTCAATTGGTTTGTGTCTCTGTTTTTTTTTTTTTTTTCTTTTTTCTGCCAATACCATGCTGTTTATCTTTGTAGTATAATTTCAATTTTGGCAGAGTGATACTTCCAACCTTGTTCTTTTTTTTTTTTTTTCTCCCTCAAGATTGCTTTGGCTATTCAGGGTCTTTTGTGCTTCCATACAAATCTGACAATTTTTTTGTTCTATATCTTTAAAAATGCTATTGGAGTTTTGATGGAGATTGCATTAAATCTGTATAATGCTTTAGGTAATAAGGCCATTTAAGCTATGTTGATTCTTCCAATCCATGAATATGAAATATCTGTCAATTTCTTTTTGTTTTCTTCAATTTTTTAAAATAATCTCATAATTTTTAGCGTATAGCACCTTCACATGCTTCATTAGATTTATTTCTAGATATTTTATTCTTTTGGTTACAAATGCAAAATAAATTGTTTTTTCCATTTTTTTTTCCAAAAATTCTATGGAATTTGTATGTTGATTTTGTATTTTGAAAATTTACTATAATTGTTTATTATTTCTAATAGTGTTTTAGTGAAGTCTTTAGGACTTTCTATATAATTTTGTCATCTGCAAAAAGTGACAATTTGACGATATCACTCCTGATTTAGATGCTGTTTATTTTTTTATCTTGCCTGATTGCTCTAAAGAGGAATTCCAACACTATATTCAACAGCCTTGCCTTCTTGATCCCTATCTTAGAGAAAAGCTTTTTTTTTTTTTTAACATCAAATAATATTATCTGAGGGTTTGTTATATATGGCCTTTATTATATTAAGATACTTTGCTTCTATAGACATTTTATTAAGTGTTTTCATCATAAATAAATGTTGTATCTTACCAAAAGACTTTTCTGCATTTATTAATATAGTCATAAGGTTTTTATTTTTTATTTTGTTTATGTGGTGTATCACATTAATTGATTTGTATATGGTAATCCATCCCTGGCCCCCTGGAATGAAGACCACTTTTTTATATTTTGTTGTATTCTATTTGCTAGTATTTAGTTTAGAATTTTTGTATCTGTATCCATCAGAGGTATTTGTCTGTAATTTCTTTATGTTTGTGTTATCTTTCCGAGATTTTGATATCAGGGTAATGTTGGCCTCATATAATGAGTTCAAAAGTAATGCCTCTATTCTAAATTTTCAAAAATGTTTGAAAAGAACAGATATTAAGTCTTTGAAAGTTTGGTAGTATGGACTAGCGAAGCCATCTAATCCTAGGCTTTTAGATTTTGGGAGGTTTTTGAGGTTTGTTTCAATTTTTTTAATGTTGGTCTATATATATTTTTCAGTTATGATACAGTCTAGGAAGGCTACATATAACTAAAAATTTGCAAAATTTCTTCTGGGTTATTGAATTTCATGGGGTATAATCCTTCATACCGTTTTTGTATGATCCCTTATATTTCTGTGATATATGTCGTAACTTCTCCACTTACCTTTTTGATTTTATTTGTGTTCATTCTCTTTTGTCCTTAGTGAATCTAGCCAGGGGTTTGCCAATTAATCGACTCAAAAACCAGCTCTTTTTGCATTAACTTTTTCTAATTACTTTTTTGTTTTCAATTTCATTTAGTTCTGCTTTAATTTTTATTTTTATATTTAATTTTTTTTATTATGGTGACATTACTTAATGAAATCATATGTTTCAGGTGTAAAACTTAGCAGTTATATATATATATATATATATACATACATACATACACACACATATCTATACACACACATATATATATGCACGTGTGTGTGTTTGTGTGTATATATATATATACATGTATGCATATATATATATATATATATATATATATATATATATATATATATATACATGTATGCATATTGCATTGTGTGTTCACTGCCCTTAGTTAGATTTCTTTCTGTCACCACAAATTTGTCCCCTTTTACACCGTCTACCTTCCCCCTCCCATTCCCCCATACCCACTGGTAACCAATGGTCTTTTATCCATGTCCATAAGTCTCCTTTTGTTTATCTTGTTCATTTGTTGCTTTTAGGTTTATGTCCCACACAAAAGTGATACCACGTGATTTTCAACATTTTCTCTCTGGCATTTTGCTTAGTGTGATTATTTCAAGGTCCATCCCTGTTGTGGCAAATGTCAGTATTTCATCTCTTCTTATGGCTGAGTAATATTCCATTGTATATATGTACCACAGCTGCTTTATTCAATCATCTACTGGAGCACACTTCAGTTGCTTCTATGTCCTGGCCACTGTGAATAATGATGCTATGAACATCGATGTACAAATGTCGTTTCAGGTAGGGGTTTTCAAGTCTTGGGGTGAATATCCAGTAGAGAAATTGCTCGATCATAAGGTAAATCAATTTTTAATATTTTGAGGAACATCCATACTGGTTTCAAAAGTGGTGGTACCAATTTACAACCCCACCAGCAGTGTATGAGGGTTCCTTTTTCTCTGCATCCTCTCTAACACTTGTTATTATTTGTCCTGTTGATTATAGCTATTCAAAGAGGTGTGAGATGTATCTCATTGTGGTTTTGATTTGCAATTTTCTAATAGCTAGCAATGTTGAGCAGATTTTTATATATTTGTTGGCCATTTCTATGTCCTCTAGGGAGAGGTATCTGTTCAGGTCCCCTGCCCATTGTTTGATTGCATTTTTTTGCTGATGTTGTTGTTATTGAGTTGTATGACTTTTTTATATAATTTGGATATTAGGCCCTTATATGAGATATTGCTTACAAATATATTTCCCATTTAGATGTTTGTCTCTTTACTTTTTGACAGTTTCTTTTGCTGAGCAGAAGCTTTTTAGTTTGATATAGTCTCATTAATTTATTTTTTCCTTTATTCCTCTTGCCTTTGAGATCAACTTCATAAAATTCTCTTTAAGTCCAAGATCCTTCAGTTTAGTTTCTATGTTTTCTTCTATGCAATTTATTGTTTCAGATCTTATATTCGGGTCCTTAATCCATTTTGAGTTAATTTTGGTGTGTGGTGATAGGCAACAAGCTAGTTTCATTCTTTTGCATGTGGCTTTTCTGTTTTCCCAACACCATTTATTGAAGAGGCTTTACTTTTCCCACTGTATGTTTTTGGCTTTTTTGTTGAAAATTAAAAGCCCGTATAAACATGACTTATATCTGTACTCTTGATTCTGTTCCACTGGTCTGTGTGTCTGTTTTGCTGCCGAAACCATGCCATTTTGATTATTGTCGCTTTGTAATATAATTTGAAGTCAGACTGAGTGATGTCTCTAGCCTCATTCTTTTCTCTCAGGATGGTGTTGATGTTTCAGGGTCTTCTGTGCTTCCACACAAATCAGATGATTGTTTGTTCTATTTCTTTAAAAAAATGCCAATGGGATTTTGATGGGGATTGCATTAAATCTGTATAATGCTTTAGGTAATGAGGTCATTTTAATTACAGTGATTCTTTCAATGCAAGAACATGGAATAACTTTCCATTTTTTGTACCTTCTTCAATTTTTTAATAGGATCTTATAGTTTTCATTATATAGGACCTTCACATATTTTGTTAGATTTTTTTTCTAGAAATTGTATTCTTTTTCATGCAATTGCAAAAGGAATTATGTTTTCCACTTCTTTTTCTCACACTTCGCTTTTAGAGTATACAAATTGTATGGATTTTTGAAAATTGATTTTGTGTCCGGAAAGTTTACTGTATTTGCTTATTGTTTCTAGAAGTGTGATTGTGGAATCTTTAGGGTTTTTGATACAGAAAATCATGTCATACACAAATACTGCCAGTTTGACTTCTTCATTTCCTATTTGAATGTCTTTTAAGAGCCTTATTGCACTCGCTAGGGTGAATAAGTCGTGATAGTATACAATCTTGTCTTGTTTCTGAACCTAGAGTGAAAGTTTTTAGTTTTTCATCATTAAGTATAATGTTGGCTGAGGTTTGTCATATATGGCATTTGTTATGTTAAGGTATTTTTTCTACACTGATTTTGTTAAGTGTTTTGATCATAAATGGATGCTGTATCTTGTCAAATGCTTTTTCTGCATCTATTGATATGATCATATGATTATTATTTTTTTAATTTGTGTATGTAGTGTACCACATTTATTGATTTGCATATATTGAGCCATTTCTATGCTCCTGAGATGAAGCCCACTTGATCGTAGTGTATAATCTTTTTAATATGTTGCTATATTCGGTTCGCTCATGTCTTATTTAGGATGTTTTTCATTTGTGTTCACGAGGGATATTGATCAGTAGTATTTTTTTGTATGTTATCTTTATCAGGTTTTGGTATGAGGATAATATTGGGCTTATAAAATGAGTTAGGAAGTATTGCCTGCTTTTCGATTTTTTTGGAAGGCTTTAAGGAGAATAAATATTAAATTTTCTTTGAATGTTTTGCAGAATTCACTGGTGAAGCCATGCAGTCCTCGACTTTTCCTTTATGGTAGATTTTTGATAATTGGTTCAATTTCCATACTGCTGATCAGTCTATTTAGATTTTTCAATTCTTTTTGATTCAGTCTAGGAAGATTGTATTTTTCTAAGTACTGGTCCATTTTTCTAGGTCATTAAATTTTGCGTTATATACTTTTTCATGTATTTTTGTAAGATTCTTTGCATTTCTGTGGTGTCTGTCATCATTATCCTTCTATCATCCTTAATTTTTTTCTATTTGTGTCCTTTCTCTTTTTTCTTTAGTGAGTCTAGCCAGGGGTTTGTCAATTTTATCAACCTTCTGAAAGAATCAACTCTTTGTTGCATTTATTTTTTCTATGTTTTTTTTCAATTTCATTTAATTCTGCTCTAATTTTCATTATTACTTTTTTTTATTCTGCTGACTTTAGTCTTCATTTGTTTTTCCTTTACTAGTTTTTTTTTAAGATAGAGCATTAGGTTGTTTATTTTGACTCATTCCTGTTTTTGGAGATAGTCCTCTAATGATATAAACTTTCTTCTTATGACTGCTTTCCCATGTCTCAAATGTTTTGATATGTTGTACCATCATTATCATTCGTTTCTATGTATCCCTTGATCGTACTTTTGTTTCTTCTCTGACACAGTCATTCTTCAGTAGTATGTTGTTTAATCTCCATGTATTTGTGCTTCTTCCTTCTTCCATTTTACAGTGATCTCCATCTTCAAAGAATTATGAACAGAGAATATGGTTGGCCTGGTTTCAGCCCTCTTATATTTGTTGAGGCTATCTCTGTGTTCCAGTATGTGGTCAGTCCTTGAAATATTCCATGTGCACTAGAGAAGAATGTATAAGCATCTGTTTTGGGATGGAAAGTTCTGTAAATGTCAATTGTGTCTAGTTGGTCTAATGTGTCATTTAAGGATGGTATTTCCTTATTGATTTTCTGTTCAGATGATCTAGCTATATCCAACAGTAGGGTATTTAGGTCTCCTACTATGATAATGTTTTGGTCTGTTTCTCCATTTAATTCTGTTAGTAATTATTTTATATATTTCGGGGCTCCCTGATTGGGAGCATAGATATTAATAATTGTTATGTCTTGGTGCATGATTCCTTTTATTATTATGACGTGTCCCTCAGTATCTTTCTTTATCTTTTTTTTTTGAAGTCTATTTCATCTGATATTAGTACTGCTACTCCCACTTTTCTCTGAATGCCATTTGCTTGAAATATCATTTTCCACCCTTTCACTTTGAGTCTATATTTGTCTTTGGAATTTAGATGTGTGTCCTGGAGGCAGAATATGGTTGGATTTTGGATTGCGATTCAGTCTGCAACTCTGTGCCTTTTTATTGGTGAGTTAAGACCATTTACATTTAGAGTGATTATTGAAATATGAGGTTTTCCTATAACCATTTTATCTTTTGCTTTCTGGTAGATCAGTGTTTCCATTGCTTTCCATCCTCGTATGCCTGTATTTTTTTTTCTCTCATTTTGGTTGGGTTTGTGGGTTTTCCCTCGGTCCTTCTTGTTTTGTGTTATATATTTCAGTTCTGAATCTGTGATATGTAGTTACCATAATGAGAATGTAGAGAAGAGTTATATATATCCATTTTCTTCTGTGTGTGCCTTATCTCCATTGCTATTTGTGAAGTTGGATCTTCGAATCCTCCTGTTTTCTGTCATTGTTGTGTCAATTTGTCCCTTTGTATGCTGAACATTCATTACTGTCTTGCTATAGCAAATCTCTTCTTGTTGTTTAAGCTTATAATGCCTTGTTCTTAGTAAGCGTTGTACTCCTCTGCTTTTATCTTCCTGCTAGTCACCTTTCTCATACTTATGTATTTTTTCATCAATTTGTTTTTGGTGGGTTGACCCCTTCCAGTATTTTCTGTAATGCAGGCCTCTTAGTGGAGAATTCCCTCAAGTTTTGTACGTCTAGAAATGTCTTTATTTCTTCTTCATATCTAAAGGGGAACTTAACTGGATACATTATTCCTTTCATTTAATAGTTCGAATATTTGATTCCACTCCTTTCTAGATCATAAGGTTTGTGCTGAGAAGTCTGACAATAATCTATTGGGCTGTCCTTTATAGATCGTTGTCTTGTTTTTTTCCTGGCTGCCCTAAGAATTCTTTCTTTGTCATTGATTTTTGATAATTTTAATCCAATATGTCTAGGAGAAGGCTGTTTTGTCTGAGATAATTGTGTGTTCTGTTGACTTCTTGAATTCCAAACTCCAGCTCATTCCTTAGATTTGGTTAATTCTCGTCAGCTATTTGTATGAAAATGCTTTCTGATCCCTGCTCCTTTTCTTCCCCTTCAAGAATGCCCATTATTTCTGTTTCCTCTCTTGATGCTATCAGCTATTTCTTGTATTTCTCTTTCATTAGTTTTCATTCTTTTGTTTCTCTCTTCTTATTTCTGATCTATTTCTAGATCTCTGTCTTCGCTATCACTGATCTTTCCTCCTTTTGATCGATTCTATTTCCCAAGCCTGCTATTTCATTTTTCATCTCTTTCAGTGTCTTTTTATCTCCAGAAGATTTATTTGATTCTTTTTTAGAGTTTCAATCTCCTTGTTAAAAACTAATTCTGCTGATCTAGTTTTTTTTTCAACTCTTGGAATTATTGATATGAATTATTTTTATCTCATTGATTTTTTTTTTGTTTGTTTGTTTTTGGAAGTACCATCCTGAATTCTCTGTCATTTAAGTAGCATATTTTTATGTCTGTAAGTTTATTTTCTGGAGATTTTTCTCTTTCTTTCTGAGATGCGTTGTCACCTTGTTTATTCATGGTGTTTAGTGGACTATTTCTCCGCCTGGGTATTAATGAATGTGTATTCTGCTTTTTTTTTTTTTCCCAGAAAGAAGTTTTATTATATAAAGGTGTCTCTTTAGCCTGTTGCAAAGAAGGCATTTTTCTTTTGGTTTACAGTTGGTGACATCTAAGCCTCTTGGATCCATGGTTTACATAAAGTCTTGATAATGCCTTTTTTTTTCTTATAGATATTCAATCATGCTCACTACCCTCAGTCTCAGTCCCTTTTAGTGTTAGTGACAGTTTCAGTAGGATTTTCTCAGACTCTCCTTGGATTCCGTGGTGTTCAGTCTCAGAGGATATGGGAGGAGGGGCTCTCTGGGTTGTGGATTGGGGCTGCAGCTCAGCCTCACGTTTTACAGCTGACGCTGGTAATAATCACCTGTTGCTCCTCTGTCATCCCCACTTCTTTTTTTTTTTTTTTGGCCTTGATTTCTGGGCACTGGCACTGGATGGAGCTCACAGTGCTCCTGGGTAGGGCTGTTCAGGGAATCCACCGCACCTTCTCTCCTCCTACTACCATGCAGGGATCTTGACTGAGAGATGCAACTTCTTTGTTTCTCTCAGTCTACTGCCTAACTCCTGGGGTTCTGACCTATGGTAGTTCTTATGCGCAGTCCGACGCTCAGACTTGCTGCTGTCTAGGTTGGTTGTTTTTTTATTCAGTTTTAGATGTTCAGCTTATTGTTGTTTTAAGTGGAAAGATCTGGGGATGTCTCTCATTTCACCATGTTTCTAATTACCTTTCCTCTTACAGTTCTCGATATGGCTTTTCTTTATATTTTTAGTTGTATGTGATATGTTTCTTTAGTCTTCAGGTAATTCTCCAACTTGATTGTTTTATGATTTGGTTGTAATTTTAATGCAGTAATGGGAAAAGATGATGTCCACTTCACCTAGCTCTTGCCTCCTTAGCCCCAAATTCATTCCACTTTCTTCTGTCCTTTGTGAATAATTTTGAGAATCTGATGATGATTTTATTGAGAATCTCTTGTATATGACAAGTGACTGGATAACTTCAATCCACATATCTACAAATTTACTGATTCTTTCTTTTGCTTGCTCAAGTCTGCTAGTATAGACTGTTAGTGAGATTTCATTTTAGTCACTGTAATATTTATCTCCATGATTTCTGTTTCCTTCTTTTTTTTTGCAATTTTTATTTTTCGTTGCTATTTTTTACTTGTTTATGCATTATTCTCCTGTTTTCCTTTAATTCTTTGTATATATTTTCTTTTTAGCTATTTGAGCTTATTTACACAGGTAATTTAAAGTTCTTTTCTACTAAATCCAATGTGTTTGCCTCCTCAGGGATAGTTTCTCTTAAGTTTTCTTTGAATGGGCCATCATTTGTTGTTTCTTTCCATACTTTGAATTTTTGTTGTTGTTGTTGAAAACCAGACATTTTTAACATTATAATATGGTAAGTGTGAATTAAGAGTCTTCCTCTTCTTCAGTCTTTGATTTTTTCCTGTGACTATTTAGTGACTTTCAAAATGTATTTTTGTAAATTTTTTTTATGCCTACAGCACTCAGTCTTCATAGGTGGTCTCTCATCTATTTTTGTATTTTTAAATATCTATTATTTGCCATGTGTGTTCTCTTAGGTTTCTGCTCCTTTAGACTGTGTTCACTTTATGTTTTCAGAGAGATTTACTTAAATGGCAACAGCCAAGTAAAAGAAGAGGAGAAAGTACAAAAAGAAAAAAAAAAAAAAACATTTTCCTAGCTTTTGCAGATTGGCTTTGTGCTTAGAGCATTCTTTATTTTTAATTTATTTTTATATATTTTTGTAATGGTGACATTCTTTAACGAAATCCAGTAAGTTTCAGGTGTACAATTTAGCAATAAGCCATATCTATATATTACATTGTGTGTTCACTGCCTATAATTAGATTTATTTATGTCAGCACATATTTGACCCCTAGTACTCCATCTACCTCCTCCATCCACCCTCTCCCCTACCCTCTGGTAACCACTAGTCTATTGTCCATGCTCATTAGTCTCTGTTTTTCCTTTTCGTTTGTTGCTTTTAGGTTTATATCCTACATATAAGTGATATCATGTGATTTTCAGCTCTTTCTGTCTCGCTTATTTTGCTTAGTATGATTATCTTGAGGTCCATCTATGTTGTTGCAAATGGCAGTATTTCATCTCTTCTTATGGCTGAGTACTACTCCATTGTATATATGTACCACAGCTTCTTTATCCAATCATCTATCGAAGGATACTTTGGTTGCTTCCATTGTGCTGGAGTATTCTTTCAATGCCTTGCTAAGTTATTTACAATTCCATTTTAGTTCTCATTTCCAGCTTGTACTGAGCTTGAAATCTTAGGATCTTCTCAGGTCTTCTGTGAGTGTGCATTTTTCCCTGGGCATATACATGGCTTTCTAAATTCTCTGGAATTTTAAGTGTGAAGTAGAGACAGTTCCAAGATGTAACTACTGCCTGATGATGCCTGACCACTGCTGAACCCTCATGCTAGATCCAGTAAATCCAAGCCATAATGGAGATTGCTTCAAGTAAACCCCCTCAGAAGGTGTCTGACTCCTCCCCAGTGCCCCAGGCATGCTGATTCCTGGAACGGTCCCTCACCCTACCCTCAACAAATATGTAAGGCATTGTCCCCTTTCCTGGGGTGGGTCATGCCCCAGTAATCCTATCCATCCTGCCTGTCCTATATAACCTCCTAGTGTCTACCACATGGCATGGAGGATATCCATGTCATCTTGCCACTGCCCAAGATGCACCACATATACAATTTTCCTTAATAAACTGTTGTAATGCTGGCCTTGTCAGCCTCTTTCTTTGATATCTTTGCCCAGGAAATTTTACATAACATGAGGTATGATTCAATGCTCTAATTCTCTAAAAAATCTCTCTCTCTGGCCTTTCTTCCTTTGTTTTTGGTGTATTTTTTGTTTGCTTCAGCTGTAACCTTTTGCTTCAGGTAACAGCATGTTATTCATTTGCCTTTTGATCATTTTGAGGGAAGCATGCTTGGTGTCCATTTTTCTGCCCTGAGAAACTTCTGTGTTAGGCAATATAAATCAATTTTTTTCAGGCAGCATTCAGACAGGTTAGTAAAGATAAAATCAATGATCCGTAAATAAAATATGTTTTGCTCCTCCTGGAACCAGGGAGTAGGTTCTTATCCTAGAAACTTAAGCAGATATCTTAAGACTACTCCTATGCTGGAGAGGAACCTGAGGAAGAACAAGTAAAATAGCTCAGAGCTTTCTTACCACTTTTAAGTTGGCTTTTTCTTGATTCAGCATTTTTTTTTTCTGTAAATCTCTGACTGCTTTCAAGAATTTTGACAAAATTGATTCTGTTTTGCTTGATTTTCCAGTGTTTCTGTGGAGGGACAAACTCATGGAGCTACATACTCTACCATTTTTGCTGACAGCATTCTTAAAAAAAATTTTTCTTGTTTTTATTTTTCAGAAGTTTGACTATTATGTGTCTCTGCATGGCTTTGTTTGTGTGCATTCTATTTGGAGTTCACTTAACTTCTCAAATCTGTGGGTTTATGTCTTTTGTTGAATTTGGAAAGTTTTCTGTCATTGTTTCTTTAAATGCACTTTCAGTACCACTCTCTTTTCCCTCTCATTATTGTAAAATGTTGAATCTTTTGTTATTGTTCTATAGATCATTGAAGTATTTTTAGTCTATCTTTTTCCCTGTTGTTCATATTGAATAAACTCTATTGATTCATCTTCAAGTTTACTGATTCTATTCTCTGTCATCTCCAGTCTACTATTGAGTAAAGATTTTTATTTTGGTAATTTCATTTTTTAGTTCTATAGCTTACATTTGAATTTGATTTACAACTTCTATTTTTTTTCTGAGATTTTCTATTTTTATTTGCTTTAAGAAAATTCATAATGGATTGTTGAAGCGTTTTTATGACTACTGCTCAAAAAAGCTTTTCAGATAATTCTAACGTGATTCATCATTAGTTGATTGTTTTTCTCATTCAGATTGTGGGTTTTTGGTTCTTGGTGTAATGAATAATTTTTAATTGTATCCTGGACATACTAGTTATTATATTAGACCTTTGATCCTATTTAAAACTTCTGTTTTAGCAAGTACTGAACTTGTTTAGGTTAGTATGTATATTCTGGCCTACTTTTGTGGACTTTAGTTCCAATAATAATTTAAATTTGTGAACTTTCGCAATGCTATTCTGGTCTGTTTCATTCATTCAAAGCCACTGGGATTCCCACTCAATCCCTGATAATACCGACTGTCAGTGCAGAAAGTTCTTTCAGAAGCCTGTACTCTCCTATTTTACTTATTATAAAGATAAATAAAAGCTTAGTTTTCCATGTACCAAACTGGAAAAAGAACTGTTCTCTCCACCCCTTTTTCTCTTACAGACTTTTAATGAAAAAAAAAAATAGTAGTTGTGAATTCTTTCTCTGCTCTAACCTTCTGGTATGCCTGTACATTTTTTTAGAGGCTTAGTAACCCTTCTTGCAAGGTTTACAGCTTAAGAATGTTTTTTTACAAAGTTATTTACAAAGTTAGTACTTTTACCTTCCTGCCACAGTGGGAGTTTAAGTTAAACACCTTTCTCTGACCTGTAACCATATGCTTGTCATAGAGATAAGTTTTAATATGCCTTTGGAGAAATGCAATTAACTAAAAAAAAATTGTTACCTTTGTTTGCAAGTAAACTTAGGATGAGCTTTATGACAGAATGTGTAACAAATGATGGTGTTAAGTCCTGTTAGAAAAAACTTGAGAACTAATGTACATAATAGTTACCACTTGCTTATGTGAATAGAGTGAAATTTATTTGGCTTATTTATGACACATTGTAATCTGGATACGCTTATTCAATAAATCATTCTGTTTTTTTCTACATTTTGAGGAGAAGATTCTCTGGGTTGGCAGGATTGTTATTTTTCAAAAACCATACACTCATGACCTGGCTACGATCCTATGAATACTGAAATAAGACACATTTGCCAGAATTCAGCCAAGGAAAGTATAGTTCATCTTCAAGTGTTTAGTTACTTGGCATTTCAAACTCATTAAACCCTCCTGAACTACAGGGTTCCAAATTCTACCTACTGTGTTAGCCTGGACTTCTGCTAGTGTAAGATAAAAATACCCTGTAATCACAAAATAACAACCCAATAAATAAAAGCACATCTGAAAGGAAGAAATGTAAAGGAAAATGCTGTTGGCCATACGAAATACATTTTTTGTAGTCTTACAGTAGATCAAATTAATAAAATCTGCCTTTTCTAGTAATATGGTATTTGTTCTACATTAAACTTATTTTATTGTACTCTCAGGAGTACTTTAAGCTTTTGACTCCTCAGTCATAATTAAAAGCAGAAGACACATGGGAAAAGGTGACTTCCTGTAAGAATAAGAGTTTAAGTAAAATTTTGCATAGGTTTTATGTTATGCAAGTGGAAGCTTATGCCATGATTTTATACCAGAATACCTAGAATAATCACTTGGAAGTTTTGATATGGAAATTACTAAAAAACAATTTGTTATATAAAATTTAGATTTTTTAAATGAAAAAAGTATATTTTGCTCACAAAATTTCATGAAGATGTGTTTTTGGTTTTAATTGTGATGAAAGATAAAATATGCTCTCACTCTTTTACCCTTTTTTGAGTCCCTAACTAACATTTGCTCACACTTTTTCTAAAATGAGATTCTTGTCAAGGATGCTTCCAATGAACCATACCCAAATGTGCATTTGAATTGCTTTGTCTCATACCTCAAAAGAGAAATTAGCATTTGCTGAATCACTGGTATGTGCCAACAGTCTATGCATGCTAAAAAAAATGCTTTAATAGCAATATCAATAAATACAGGCTTGACATTGGAAATAATTGGATCAGTGATACAAACGACAAAATTTTGAATTGAATTTTGTGAGAATACAGAGGAAAAGAATAAAGGAAGAAAAATGAGGAAAAGATAATGTACACAAAATAGATTATAAAGGTCCAACTGGCAAATAATATGGTATTATTGAATAAGAAAGAAAACTGGATAAAATCAAATAATGAGAGAATAAAACTGCTATTGAATATTAAGCGATACATGAGGAAAGTTAAATTATAGAACAAGAATCTATACTATTAAAATGTGTGTCCAGTATAATTTAGAAGAGTAGTTCACAAGGCAGACTATGAACGTAGGAGAAACTAAACCTGTGGGAAATGGTAGATAATATAAATATAGTAGAAGTTACCAGTGGACTATGTGGACAGAGCTCTTGAGGATGAAACTTAAATCAGAGACCAAGTTTGCATGGGGAAGAGGGAAAGAACATATACTGAATTTAGCTTGATCAAGTATGGAGATTAGATGAGCATGTAAGAAAACACATAGCAGGAAAGATCATAATCTCACAAATAAGAGAGACTCATATTTAAAATACTGTCACTTTCACTTGCTACTAGTGAGACCTTGAAAATTAACTTAACCTCTCTAGACTTCAGCCTAAACCTCTGCATATATATCTATAAAATATTGATAATACTGAAGCAGCAGCAATTTTGAAGAGGGTAGCCAAATTTCCAGTTGTGGATGCCTGCTTCTAAAGGAAACAGAGAATTTTCTTCCTAAAGAGTTGTGTTTTTACTTGCTTCTAAAGGAAATTTTGCTCCTAAAGAGTTGTGTTTTAACTTGTCTGGGGGTTCCCTAAAAGATTGATGCAAGACTCTTGCTTTTGTTTCACCTAACTCAGAATTCTCTCAAGGCAGAGAAACAGCTAAGCAGGAGACATTTCTTGAACACATTGAAAGGCAAATGAATAATTGCTGCCACATGGGGCACAATAGATTAAAGTTGGGACATAAAATCAACATGGTGAAAACCTGTAGAAGTACTGGAGAAAGAGTTACTTTGAGGAATAAGGACTTTGAAATGTTCCCATGTATAACAAGAAATCTAGAAAGCCAAGTGAATGCCCAGGGCAGAAAAAAAAATGATTAGAAAACCTGAAATGACTCTAAGCTTTCAACTATGGGTTTAGGCTCAGTACAGCCAGGAAATGAAAGCTAAGGTAAAGTTACAAATGACCTGGTTAAGCCTTGAAAGAGTGCCCCCAACCAGAGGCACTCTGAAAAGACTGGAAAATATATATATATATATAGGTAGCATATATATATATATATATATATATATATATATATATATATATATATATATATATATATATATATTTTTCCTTTTGTCTCTCTTCTCTAAATAAATCTCCATGAAACAACTAAAGGAACCAAGATTTCATAAACCAAGCATAACAAAAACATAACCTTTGAAATATAGAGGGTCATTAAACAAACAAAAACCTACAATGCACAGTAAATAACAACAAAACCTCAGGAGGGGAAACATTGTTTACCAGAAATACCAAATTATAATATCCCAAACTCTAGTTTTTGACAAAAATTATGAGGCATACAAAGAAACAAAACAGTATGAAACATTCTAAGGAAAATAAGACATTAACAGAAAGTTTCCCTGAAGAAGTAGACATTCAACTTACCAAAAACTTTAAATCAACTGTCTTAAATGTGCTCAAATAGCTAAAGGAAATCACAAACAATGAAATAAACAAAACCAAGAGAACAACTTTTCAACAAATAGAGCATATCAGTAAAGAGAGCAAAATTATAAAAAAAGAATAAAATAAAACTTCTGGAGATTTACAGTAAAATAAGTAAAATGAAAAATTAGGTAGAGGATTTTAACAGCAGTTTAAGCAACAGAAGAAAGAAGTAACAAATTTGAAGATATGTAAATTGAAATCACTGAGTTATGAGCAGAAAAAAGAATGAAGGAAAACGAACAGAGCCTATGAGATATGTGACATATCATCAAGTATACCAATATATTCATAATGAGAATTCCAAAGGAAAGAAGAAAAAAAAAGGGGCAGAAAGAATATATGAAGAAACAACTTCTTAAATTTGATAAGAGACATTAATCTATACATCAAGAAAACCTGGATGAATTCTGGTATTGTAAATACAAAAAGATGTATATATAGATATATTAATGACAAAATTTGAAAGCCAAATCAAAGAGAGAATCTTGAAAGAAGAAACAGAGAAATCATTTGTCAGCTAACAGGAAGTCTGAATAAGATTGGCAGCAGATTTCTCATTAGAAATCATGAAGTACAGAAGGCAGCAAGATGACATATTTAAAGTCCTAAAAAGAAACAAACAAACAAAAACAACAACAACAACAAAAAACCAAAAAAAAAAAACTCAACCCAGAATTCCATATTAGGGAAAACCATCCTTCAAAAATGTAGAAATATCCAAGAATCAAGACATCATGGATTAACAGAGTGGAGAGACAATTTGTCACTGTAAAACTGCTGTACAAGATGTTAAAGGAAGTACTTCAGGCATAAATGAAAAGACAATAGACAGTAACTCAAAGCCATATGAACTACTAAGGAATACTGCTAAATATAAAATAGTTATTATTGTAGCTTTGGTTTATAACTCTTTTTTTAATGTAATTTAAAAAATAAATTCATAAAAATATAAACAAAGACCGATGCTAATGGACACACGATGTACAAAAATGCAATTTGTGACAATAACAACATAGGGATATGAGATATACAAGAATAGAATTTTTGCATACTATTGAAGTTAAACTGGCATTGGTGCAACAGGTTTTTAAAAAATAACTTTCAAAATGTTAATTATAATCCTGGGATACCAACTAGGAAAATAAATAAAGTATGTGGAAAACAAAATGAGAAGGAAATAAAAATAGTATACTACAAAAAATCAATCAAACACAAAATGAGGCCATAATAAAAGATTTGAAGATCAAAATAATTTGACATATAGAAAATAAATAATAAACTGTCAGAAGTACCTCTTTATCAGTAATTAATTTAAATATAAGTGGATTAAATTGAAAATTAAAAATGATTTATTAGAAGAATAAACTATTTTATAGTATTTTTAAATTAATTAATTAATTAATTAATTAATTAGTTTTTATGCCGACGTTTGTTAATGGGATCCAGTAAGTTTCAGGTGTGCATTTTAACTGTAAGGAATATATGTATATTTAAACTGTGTGTTCACCTACCATAGTAAGATTTCTTTCTGTCAACCACATATTTGACCTCTTTTACCAAATCCACCTCCCCTCTTTCCCCTGTCCCCTACACTCTGGTAACCACTAGACTATTCTCCAGGTCCCTGAGTCTCTGTTAGTCTACCTCATTTGTTGTTTTAGGTTTATATCCCACATATAAGAGATATCATGTGGTTGTCAATTTTTTTGTCTGGCTTATTTCTCTTAGCATGATTATCTCGAGGTCCATTCATGTCGCAAATGGCAGTATTTCATCTCTTCTTATGTCTGAGTAATATTCCATTGCATGTATGTAGCATAGCTTCCTTATCCAATAATCTATTGTAGGACACTTTGGTTGCTTCCATGTCCTGGCAACTGTGAATAATGCTGCTATGAACATCAGTGTGTAAATATCTTTTCAGATATGAGTTTTCAAGACTTTAGGGTAAATACCCAGTAGAGGGATTGCTGGATCATAAGGAAAATCAATTCTTAGTTTTTTGAGAAACCTCCATATTGTTTTCCATAATGGCTTTATCAATTTGCAGTACCACCAGCAGCGTATGAGGGTTCCTTTTTTTCCACATTCTCTCTGACATTTGTTATTACTTGTCCTATTGATTATAGCTATTCTAGCTATTCTAACAAGTGTGCGATGGTATCTCATTGTGGTTTTGATTTCCATTTCCCTAATAGCGAGTGATACTGAGCATGTTTTCATATGTTTGTTGGCCATTTGTATGTCTTTTTAGGAGAGGTATCTGTTCAGGTCCTCTGACCATTTTTAGATTGCATTTTTGTTGTTGTTCTTGTTGTTCCTGTTGTTGTTGAGTTGTATGAGTACTTTGTATATTTTGGATATTAGGCCCTTATTGGAGGTGTTGCTTGCAAATATATTTTCCCATTCAGATGGATTTCTCTTTACCTTGTTGATGGTTCATTTCACTGTGCAGAAACTTTTTAGTTTGATGCAGTGTCATTCATTTATTTTAAATTTTACTTACTTTACCTTTGAGGTAAAATTCATAAAATCTACTTTAAGTCCAAAGTTCATGAGTTTAGTTCCTATGGTTTCTTCTATGCAATTTGTTGTTTCAGGTTTATATTCAGCTCCTTAAGATATTATAAGTTAATTTTGGGATGTGGTGATAGGCAACAAGCTAGTTTTATTCTTTTGCAGGTGGCTTTCCAGCTTGCCCAGCACCAATTATTGACGAGGCTTTCCTTTCTCCACTGTATGTTTACTGCTATTTTTGTTGAAAATTAAAAGTCCATATAAACTTGAGTTTATTTCTGGGCTCTTCATTCTGTTCCACTGGTCCGTGTGGCTGTTTTTCTGTCAATACCATGCCATTTTGATTATTGTCACTTTGTAATATAATTTGAAGTCAGACAGAGTGATGTCTCCAGCCTCATTATTTTTTCTCAGGATGGTGTTGATGTTTCAGGGTCTTCTGTGCTTCCATACAAATCAGATGATTGTTTGTTCTATTTCTTTAAAAAACGCCAATGGGATTTTGATGGGGATTGTATTAAATCTGTATAATGCTTTAGGTGATAAGGTCATTTTAACTATGTTGATCCCTCCCTTCCAAAAACACAAAATATCTTACCCTTTTTTTGTACCTTCTTCAATTTTTTTAATAGGGTCTTATAGTTTTAATTATATAGGTCCTTCGCATGTTTCGTTAGATTTATTCCTAGATATTTTATTTTTTTTGTTGCAATTCCAAAAGAAATTATTTCTTTCCATTTTTTTTCTGACACTTTATTATTAGAATACAGGAATGCTATAGATTTTTAACATTAATTTTGTATCGAAAAACTTCACTGTATTGACTTACTGTTTCTAGTAGTGTTTTATGGAGTCTGTAGGGTTTTCTATATAGAGAATCATGCCATCTGTAAATAGTGACAGTTTGACTGCTTTGTTTATTATTTAGAAGGCTTTTATATCTTTCTCTTCCCTGATTGCACTTCCTAGGACCTCCAATGTTATAATGAATAACAGTGGCAATAATGGACAGCCTTGTCTTGTTCCTGAACTTAAGAGTGAAGGTTTTTAGTTTTTCACCATTAAGTATAATGTTGGCTGAGAGTTTGTCATATATGGCCTTTCTTATGTTAAGGCACTTTCTTCTACACTGATTTTGTTAAGTGTTTTGGTCGTAAATGGATGCTGTATCTTGTCGAAGACTTTTTATGCACCTATTGATATAATCATATGATTCTTATTTTTTAATGTGTTTACGTGGTGTATCGCATTAAATTATTTGTGTATGTTGAACTATCTTTGTGCCCCTGGGATGAAGTCCACTTGAACTTGGTGTATAATCTTTTCAATATTTTGCTGTATTCGGTTTGCTAGTATCTTATTTAGGATTTTTGCTTTTGTTTTCATGAGCAATATGGTCTCAGTATTTTTTTTTTTTTTGCGAGTGTGTTATCTTTATCAAGTTTAGGTATCAGGGTAATATTTGCCTCATAAAATGAGTTAGGAAGTTTTGCCTGCTCTTCAATTTTTTGGAAGTGTTTGAGGAAAATAGGTATTTAATCTTCTTTGAATGGTAGAATTAACTGATGAAGCCATCTGATTCTGGACTTTTCCTTTATGATAGGTTTTTAATTATTGTTTCAATTTCCATATTGCTGATTGCTCTATTTAGATTTTCCAGTTCTTCTTGATTCAGTCTATGAAGATTGTATTTTTCTAAGTAGTGGTCCATTTTTTCTAGGTTATTATATTTTGTGTTATATACTTTTTCATAGTATTCTCGTATGATCCTTTGTATTTCTGAGATGCCAGTCATAATTTCCCCTCTTTCATCCCTAATTTTGTTTACTTGTTTCCTTTCTCTTTTTTCTTAATGCATTTAGCCAGGGGTTTGTCAATCTTATTAACCTTCTCGAAGAA
>NW_024345861.1:1560835-1617269 GCF_902729225.1 Pteropus medius | reverse complement strand
ATGTGCAGTTTGGGTGTTTTTCATTGAGTTTTAGATGTTCAGCTTATTGTTGTTTCAAGGGGAGAGATCTGGGGCCGTCTCTCTCTCCACCATGTTTCTGATTTCACTCTGGAGAATGAATTTTAAAAAGCCACCACTCTGTATGTTGTCTACAATAGAATCAGTTATATCTACAATCACAGATAGATTTAAAGGAAAGAATGAAAAATCGTATCCCATGCAAATAGTAACCAAAGAAGAACTGGGGTGTTCATATTATCTTTTCTATGTTTTCTATATCTTTTTTACATTCTCTATCTCTTTGTTAAAGTTCTCACTGAGTTCATCTGATCTTTCCCTGAGTTCACTGAGCATGCTTATAACTAGTATTCTGAATTCTTCATCTTGTAGATTGCTTGTCTCCATTCTGTTTAGTTCTTTTTCTGAAACTTTGTTCCGTTCTTTCATGTGGGACATGTTTCTCTGTCTCCTCATTTTGGCTGCCTCCCTGTGTTTGTTTCTGTGTAGAAGGTAGGTCAGCTATGTTTCTAGGTCTTAGGAGAGTAGACTTCTTTACTAGCTGCCCTGTGGAACTCAGTGGTAGAGTCTTCTTTAGTCACTTGAACTGGGGCTCCAGATGTATCCCTTGTATGGGTTGTGTGTGCCCTCCTGTTATAATTGAGCCTTGGTTGCTGTTTGCACATCACTGGGAGGAATTGACCCATGGGCTGATTTTTGTGAAGACTGACCAGTGAGCGGCTAACCCTACAAAACAAGATTCACTTTAGCAGGGCTCTGGTGCATGCTGAATTTTCCCTGTAGGTGTATCATCTTTAGATGCATCTCAGGGTGGTGTTCCAGCTAGGTTCTAAGCTGGCCACTGAGTGTGTCGGCCCAGGGCCTCCTGGGAGAGGCCTCACTGCAGGCCAAGTTTAGCTGTAGCTTCTGCTCTTATTGGCAAGAACAAGAGTCACCAAGCAATACACAGATGGCCACCATCATGCTGGGCTTAGAAGTGCCTCGAGTGACCAAGCTGTGAATCAAGCTGGCTGTTGCTAGTGACATATTTGGAGCTATTCAGCAATAGTTACAGGGCATTCTGAGGCTAGATGCTGCTTTTTGATGTTTGTAGACTTTTGAGAGATTTTAAGAAACTCTGGAGCATGAGCCAAGACAGGTACTTTGTATGGAAAAGCCACTGGAAGAGGCTTGGGTAGGTCCAAAATTTGGGTGCAACGAAGTCTCAGGAAATCACCAGCGTGGAGAAAACTGTGTTAGTCTGGTTGACTGAGACTCAGATATGGTTGCCACCTGTGTCTGCATACTGGGAGTGGGGGGTGACTCAACAAAGAGACAATCAATTCTGCCCACACTTCTGTCTGGGCTAATGCTGCCCCTCCAACCCTCTCCCTAAATTCAGATAATTCTGTCTCTACCTGTATGTCTCTGATGTTTTTCAAGCAGCTTCCCCAGGGCTGAAGGTCTGAGTGAGTGAGTTCATCAGAAAGTAAGTCTGCACCTGGGCCTCTTAAGAGAAATGTCTGCAACTTCAGCAGCCTTCCATCTCAGTTAGTTGTAATCTTCACTAGTACTGTTTTTCACAGCCACAAGTTGAGGGTATTTCTCTTCCTGACACTGAAATCTTGGCCTGGGAAGCCTAGTGTGTGACCAGGGCCCTTGGCTCCTCCAGAGAGAACTCCACAGCCAAAATATTCCTTCTGATTCTGAACCACCACAGAGGTGTATGGAGACCAATTTGTTTCATGTCTCCATCTCTCCTGTCAGTGTTGAAGTGGCCTCTCCTCTATATCCTCAGTTGTAAGACTTCTGTTCAGCTAGACTTCAGGTGACTCCCAATGATGACTGTTCTGTAGTTTAGTTGTAATTTTGATGTGGTCTTGAGAGGAGGTGAACATAGCATTTACTTACTCTGTCATCTTGTCCAAAACTCCTCCACTTTAATAATAGAACAACCAGACAGATCAGTAAAGGACTTGAACAGCAGTATAAACCGATTAGACCTAATAGAAATATAGAGAACACTTCACTCAAAGTGAGTAGAATACACATTCCTCTCAAGTGCATATGGAATATTCTGAAGGATAGGCCTTATATTTAGTCACAGAAGAAGTTTCAGTAAATTATAAAAGATTAAAATTATGCTAAATTTCTCTGACCACAGCGGAATGAGATTAGAAATTAATATCAGAAGGAAACTAATAAAATATCACAAATAAGTGGAAATTAAACAACAGATGTTTAAACAGCTAATGAGTCAAATAAAAAATCACAAGGAAAATTTATACTTAGAGAATAAAATGAAAGCGCAGAGCACCACAACTTGTAAGACAGCAAAAGCAGTGATCAGAGGGAATTATTTTTTGGTAAACGTCTACATTTATGAAGGAGAAAATCTCAGATATATTTATTAATATATTCATGTGTAATTAATTCACATGTAATTAATGTGTAATTCTTATGCAATTAATATATAAATTTAAGGTATCGATGATGAACATAAAGATGATTTAAAGAAAAAATGATGACTGGTAGCTTAGGATATATTTCAGTTTAGATCATTCCAGGAAATTCTCAAGAGGCATTGAAAAGCAAAAGTAAAATAGCCCCAGGAACTGCAACTTGCAAAAATAAAAATAAGTAGAACCATGTCATCTGATTGAAGTAAAAGGCAGAGATTCCAGTTCCTTCCCACACTTCTCTAGAAGTAGATTCTCAAGTCTCTAATATCCAAGGTCCTTGAGCAGTAAAGAAAGTCAGTAAATTAACTGATAGCCTCATTGGATGGTCAAAGATGCTGCCATTAGATAACTTTGCCAAAACACTTGACACTTCCATATTTAGCCTAGTGCAATTATGTTTATTTAAATGCATTAATGGATTAGAGATAATGGATTTTGATGTAGGAATAGATTCGGCCACATATCCACTCTGTTGGCTCTAAGCTGGTTTAGTACTGACAAACAGAAGGAAACCACTCAGCAGAACTGGACCAGAGAAGTTTCTGAGAACAGTGACTGACCATGGAGTATTTTTTTAAAGTTTAGAAAATTCCAAAGTGGAAGCTGTTTGTGAACCTGATTTTTCTTGAAGCAATTGTCATTGAGTTTTTAAAAATATATTTAAAAAATAAATAATATTTGAAATTTATAATAGAGCATAATATGCTTTTATGTTATCATGCTTGATTTTGTTAAAGAAAAATTCTTGTGAACTCACCACCTAACCTCAAGAATAAAATGTCATGAATTACTTTTATCCATTTGTCCCCTACCTTAAGGGCATGCTTCCTTCCCATGTCCAACCAGGGGTAATCATCATTTTGAATTTTAAGTTTGTCTTTCAATTATTTTTTTCTAAAAATTAATTTATCACATACGAAAGGCTGACTTAAAATATATTACTTAGTTTTGCTTGCTTTGGAGCTCCATAAAAATGGCATCATTATATTCCTGGTATATAACATTATCTAATTAGTTTGAACATTCACAACCTAATGGCCCATTAATTAGCCTATTATTTAAACTGTAGAGATCTTTATAGATATAAAAGAAAGGTCATAGCATCATTATTTTTAGCAGCACAAAACTTCATACAAACCAATGATTATCAACAGAAGAATGGATAAAAAATATATTGTAGTATAGCAGTTCAATACAATATTATATAGTTGTGAAAATCGATGAACGAAAAAACTAAGTGTCCATCAATAGATGATTGGATAAAGAAGATATTACACACACACACACACACACACACACAGTGGACTATTACTCAGCCATAAAAAATAAAACTTTACCATTTATAACAATATGGATAAACCTAGAGGGTATTATGATAATTGAAATAGGTAAGACAGAAGAGAATGACAAATACCATATGATCTCACTATATATGAAAATCTAAAAATAAAATAAATGAACAAACAAAACAGAAACAGACTCATCTATACAGAGAACAAACTATTGATTGCCAGATGGGAGGGGGTTGGGGGGCTAGGTGAAAAAGGTGAAGAGATTAAAAAGCACAAATTTGTAGTAACAAAATAATCATGGGGATGATGTACAGCATAAGGAATGTAGTCAATAATATTGTGATAATTATGTATAGTACCAGGTGGGTATTAGACAAATTGGGGAACTACTTTGTAAATTCTATAACAATGTCTAACTACTATGGTGTACACCTGAAACTAATATAAAATAATATTGAATGTCAACTCTAATTGAAAAAATAAAATAAAAAATGAACTACAATTGCTCAAACATAGATGAATTTTAGAAATGCAATATACTCAGTGATAAAAGCAAGTTTTCTTTTGAGTTTATTAACTCAATTGGATAGTTCAGACAGGAGAATTAATAGCCAGAATCTTAGATAATCAGTTTCTGATATGGGATCTCTCTCTTCAGATTGGCTCCTTCTCTTCTCCTTTTATAGCAGACATTTGATTGCTACTCAAATTCTGCTCTCAAATTTTTTCTTGCTGGAGGGTCAGATCTATTCAAAATTAACCTTTATACACAAGGCCATGCATTTTCACTAAACCAATTAGGGTTATCCCCATTTCCTTTATCAGATATTCTTCTAGGAATTAAGTATACCACACAGTTCTAGCCAGTAATATATGAAGGGAAGTATAGTGTGTGTGTGTGTATGTGTGTGTGTGTGTACTCTTGGGGAAAGTTTATTTAATTTTAAAAAAAACTCGAGGGGTAAAATAGCTTCCCTGCTTAAGACTTGTGTTTTAGTGAGGTCCTGAAATTATGAGGGAAGCTAGCCAAGGGACAAAAGCTGATGCACTGAAGATGGAATAAAAAGATGGAAAGAACTCAGTACTTAATGACATAATTTTTTTTCCTTTCAAATTTTTAAAATTTTATGTTTTTTTATTTTTTTCAATTATAGTTGACATAAAATATTAGTTTCAGGTCTATAACACAATGATTAAATCTTTGTGTAACTTAGAAAGTAATCACACTGATAAATCCTGACTCCATACACAGTTATTACAATATTACTAACTATATTCCCCATGCTTTGTTCTACATTCCCATTACTATTTTGTAACTACCAATTTGTACCACTTAATACCTTCCCACCTTCAACCATCCACTCACCCCTCACGCCCCAAATCCAGCAACCATGGAAATGTGCTCTGTATTTATGGTTTTTTTTTGTTGTTTGTTTGTCCTGTTCTACAGATTCTACATATCAATGAAATCATATGAAATTTGTCTTTCTCTGTCTGATTTACTTTACTAAGAACAATACTCTTGAGGTCCATCTATATTGTTGCAGATGTCAAATTTTCATTCTTTATTACAGCTGAGTTATATGCCATTGTATATATACACTACTGCTTCTTTATTCATTCATTTACTGATGGACATCCAAGTTACCTCCATATCCTGACTATTGTAAACATGCTGCAAAGAATGCTGGATTAACATGTCCCTTCAAAGTAATGTTTTGGGTTTCATCAGATAAATACCCAGAAGTGGGATTGCTGGGTCCTTCTTTGTCTCCTGTTATAGCTTTGTTTTAAAGTCTATTTTGTTTGGTATAAGTATTCCTAACCCGATCTTTTTTGTTTGTTTCCATTTTCATGAAATATCTTTCTTCGTCCCCTCAGCCCCTGTTTGTGTGTGTCTTTTAATCTGCAGTAAGTCTTTTTTAGGCAATATATGTAAGGTTCTTTTTTAATCCATTCAACCACCCACATCTTTTAATTGGAGCATTTAATCCATTTACATTTAAAGTAATTGTTGATTGATTTGTAATGATTGTCATTTTATTATTCATATTTTGAATTTTTTTTTTCTTTTTCTTCAAGAAGTCCCTTTAACATTCCTTGTAATACTGGTTTGGTGTTGATGAACTCCTTTGGCTTTTACTTGTCTGGGAAACTCTTTATCTGTCCTTCGATTCTAAATGATAGTTTATCTGGGTAAAATAACCTTGGTTGTAGGTCCCTCCTTTTCATCATTTTGAATATTTCATGTTAATCTCTTCAGGACTGCCAGTTTTCTGTTTAAGAAATCAGATGATGGTCTTATGGGAGCTCCTTTGTAGATAACTAGATGTTTTTCTCTTGCTTCTTTTAAGATTCTCTCTGTGTCTTTAATCTTTCACAGTTTAATTATGTTGTGTCTTAGTGTGGGACTCTTTAGGTTCATCTTGTTTGCAACTCTCTGTGCTTCCTGGACCTCTTTATCTATTTCCTTCACCGGATTGAAAGAATTTTGTCATTATTTTTTAAAATAGTTTTTTTTTTAATTCCTTGCTCTCTCTCTTCTCCTTCTGGTAGCTCTATGATGTGAATGTTGGTACACTTGATGTTGTCTCAGAGGCCTCTTAAACTATCCTTATATTTTTGAATTCTTTCTCTTCTTACTGTTCTGATTGAGTGTTTTTTTCTCCACTGTCTGACAAAACACTTTCAATCCTCTGATTCATCTAATCTACTGTTGATTCCTTCTAGTCGATTCTTTATTTCAGTTATTGTATTCTTCATTTCTGACTGTTTTTAATGGTTTCTATGCTTTTTTTTAATACTTACCATCTCTTTGTTGAAATTCTCGCTGAGAACATCTTTTCTTCCCCTAAGTTCATTGAGCTTACTTATAACCAGTTTTTTTAAACTCTGTATCTAGTAAATTATTTGCCACCATTTGATTTAGTTTTTTTTCTCGTGTTTTCTTTTGTTCTTTCATTTGGAACATATTTATTCGTTTTGTCATTATGCCTTCCTCTTTGTATTTATATCTATGTATTAGATAGATCTGCCATATCTCTCAGTTTTAGCCTGGTAGCCTTATGTAGTAGGTGTCCTTTGTGGCCCAGTGGCACATTCCTCCTGATAACTTGTGCTGGGTGTTCCAGGTGTGTTCCTTGTGTGGGTTATGTATATTTTTTGTTGTAATTGAGTCTTAAATTCTGTTGGCACATTGGGGAGTGGAATTGACTTTCAGGTTGTGTAGCTGTGATGATTGGCTCCACCTATAGCTTATGAGCTACTGTGTAGAAGTCGACTCCATGGAGTGGGATTCACCTCAACAAGCTTGTGTGCCTATTGAGACCACCTTTTGGGTGTGCCACTTGTGGGGCTAATTTGATGGTGCTCTGTTGAGTAATGTCAGCCTCTTGGTGTCTTGGTTCTGGAGCCCCTTGGGAGGGGATGCCCTGCAGGTGAAGGTCAGCCACTGCCTGTGCCTAGCTCAGGACTAACTGATAGGAGCTACAAAGCTATGTGTGGTTGGTTGTTGTCTGTGCTGGACTTGGAGGTATGTGGGAGAGGCATGAGGTGAACCAAGGCCGGCTGCCACCAGTATCATGCTTGGGCTAGCTCAGCAAAAGCCCGGGGCACCCAAAGCCTGAGACTGCCTGCTGACTGCCTGTAATTCTCAGCAGCTGAAAGAACATTGGGCGGTATAGGAGTTTGACGAAGCAAGATTCCAGGGAATCACCAGGGTGGGACAAATGCTGTTTTCCAGGTTAGTGCAGATTCAGATTTGTTACCAGTGCTCAGCCTGTGCTCACTAGTAAAAGTCTTGGATCACACTGAAGCTAACTGCTATCCACCTTGGCCTGTAGACCCCCAAGATTTTTTCAAGAAATATTGCAGGTCAGGTCAAGCCTGGTTTTCTACCACTGAAATTGTCTCTCAAATTGCAAGAGCCAAGGTATGTTGATTTTTGCAGAAGGAGCCAACTGGTGAGGGCACGGATGGGGCTGGTTGCCTGGCAATTAAATCGCCACCATGCAATTTGCAAATTTGTGTGGAGTGGGGTCTCAGGGAGTTACAGGGTTGATGCAGGAGGATCTCACCAGGCCAATGCTGATTTATATTTGGCCATGTAAATGAAAACGGTCAACACAGAAAATATAGAGTGCACCTCTAGGTTGCCCAAGAGACAGGATCAATAAAAGGACAATGGTGGCTGCCCCTCTAGCTCTTGCTCTGAAGCCACACAGCTCAGTCTTTCCTGTATGTCTCTGGCACCTCCAGAGCTGCTATCCCTCTGCCAGAGCCCAAGGTAAGTGCCTGTGAGAAAATGGGTCTGTGCACAGGCCCTTTGATGGGACGTCTGCATTTCCAGCTGCCTTCCATCTCACCAAGGCAGTCAGAATCACCACTGATTTTCACAGTCAGATATTGTGGGAACTCCTTTCCCAGCACTGGAATTCTAAGCCAGGAAGTGCTAGTGTGGGGCTAGGCCCTCTTACTCCTACAGGGAAATTGTCACAGCCGAGATATCTCTCCTGATGCTCCACCACCATATTTGGGCATGAGACCAGCTCATTTTGCATTTCTGTTTTTTCTACCAGTCTCAATGTGTCCTCTTCTTTATATCTTTACTTATAAGACTTTTTCCAGCTAATCTTCAGATGTTTCCCCAGGATCACTGTTCTATAATTTAGTTGCAATTTTGATGCAGTCATGGGAGAAGACATGCACAGTGTTTACTTACTCTACCATCTTGAACAAATATTTGTTTAATGAATGAATATTAAGATTACCATTTGTTGGGTATATTTTTAAAATTTTACTATATCACTGGTGATTTGTCTATTGGTTCTACTCTTTCATAAAGCAGTTTGGAATTGTATGTTATTTGGAGATGGAAGTAAATATTTAACAATCACTGAAAACTGTGTTAGATACTATACTAGGTTTATTGCTCATATTTGTCATGAGTTCACTTATTAAATCAAATGTTTCAATCTAGTAACCCTGCTACTGGAATCTATCCTGTGGAAAATATTTTACATTTTTATATGTACAAAGTCGTTTGTTTTATTATTATTTATTATGGCAAATATTAAATATGAACTAACAGGCAAAGAATAATGGACTAGTTAAATGGGAATATACTTAATGCAATAGCAGGTCATTGAAGGGGATGATTGCAGATAGGTTAAACATGGAAAAAATCTTGGGTTATAATACTTTATAAATAAGCATTATATAACATTGCATGGATATTTACAATGTAATGAAGGAAAAAATAGGAAAAACCTATAAGAAGTACATGTATCTAAGTAGCAGAAACTGTCAGATACTGAGGAAATATGGTGAAGAGAGAAACGTCCCCAGATCTCTCCCTTTGGAACAACAATAAATGAAACATCTAAAACTCAAGAAAAAACACCCAAACTGCACAGCAGCATGTCTGAGTGTGGGATACGCGCATAAGAGCTACCACAGGTCAGAACCCAGTGTAGGAGAAGAGGGAGGGGAAGGGGGAGGGGAGAAGGTTCGGCAAGTTCATGCAGTGAGTTCCCTGAACAGCCATGCCTGGAAGAGTTTGTGAGTTCTATGCAGCCAGCAGCATGGCTCAAGCATCAGGGCAGAAAACATAGAAGTGGAAGGCAGAGAAATAACAGTTGCTTTTTTCTGGCGGTAGTTGCAAAAAATAGGCTGAGCCACAGCTCACAACCCTCAATCTAGAAGGCCCCTATACCCATACCCTCCAATACCGATCACCGTGGAGCCCCAAGGGAATCTGAGCAACCGCTACCTAAACTGTCAGAGACTAACACTGTCAGAGACTAAAACTGAGGGTAGTGAGCGTGATTAAATATCTACAAGAAAATAAAGGCATTATATAAAAGCATTATTAAGTCTTTATATAAAGCAGAGATCCAAAAGACTTAGACACCACCTACTGGAAACCAAAAGAAAAGTGCCTTCTTTGCAAAAAGCTAAAGAGAGATCTTTATATAATAAATCTTCTTTCTGGATAAACAACGAAATACACTCCCATTAATGCCCAGGTGGAGAAATAGTCCATTAAACACCATGGACAACCAAGGTGACAAGACATCTCAGAAAGAAAGAGAAAAATCTCCATAAAATAAACTTATAGACATAGAAGTATGCAACTTAAATGACAGATAATTCAGGATGGTACTTCTCAAAAAAACTCAGTGAGTTCCAAAACATGTTATATCAACAATTCCAGGAATTGAAAGAACAAGTAGATGAGTAGAGCAAGGAGACTGAAACCCTCAAAAAGAACAAAATAGAACTACTGGAGATAAAAAACACACTGCAAAAGATGAAAAATGAAATAGCAAGCTTGAGAAATAGAGTCAACCAAATGGAGGAAAGCATCAGTGATATCTAAGATAGAAATCTAGAAATCAATCAGAAGGAAGAAGACAGAAACCGAAGAATGAAAAATAATGAAAAAGAAATACAAAAAATACCCAATACCATCAGGAGAGAAAACATAAAAATAAAGGACATAATCGAAGGTGAAGAAAAGGAGAAGGGACTTAAAAGCATTTTCAGACACATAGTTGATGAGAATTTCCCAAATCTAAGGAATGAGCTCTAGCTTGGAATTCAAGAAGTCAACAAAACACCCAATTACCTCAAGCTGAAAAGGCCTTCACCAAAACACATTGTTTTAAAATTATCAAAAATCAATGACAAAGATAGAATTCTCAAGGCATCCAAGGAGAAGAAAATGGTAACTTATAATGGAAAACCCATTAGAATCCTCGGACTTCTCAGTGCAAACCTTACAAGCCAGAAAGGAATGGAATCAAATGTTCAAACGACTAAGTGAAAGGAACTACCAGCCTAGAATAATGTATCCAGCTAAGCATTCCTTAAATATGAAGGAGAAATTAAGACCTTTCCAGGCATAAAAAAAAAAAAAAAGAGGGAATTCACTATGAGGCCTGCACTACAGGAAATACTGAAAGAGGTCAGCTTACCTAAAACAAAATGATAAAAAAAATAATAATTAGGAGTAAAGTGACTATCAGGCAAATAGAAGCAGAAGAGTGTGATCCTTACTAAGAATAGGGCATTATAAGTTTAAGTAATAAGAAGAGAATTGCTATAGCAAGATAGTAATGAATGTTCAGCATATATAGGGACAAATTGAGATAACAATGACTGAAAGGGGAGGCTTCAATGATCCAAAGGGGAATGGAGATAAGGCATATGCAGAAGAAAATGAACGACTGTGTATATATATATACATACATATATATATATATATATATATGTATGTGTGTGTGTATATATATAACTATTTTTTACATATTCATAATGGTAACCACTCACCAAAGATTCAGAACTGAAGTATATAACACAAAACAAGAAAGATCAGAGGTAAAACCAACGAAAGCCAAGCAAAATAGAGAAAACAGAAACACAAGGACAAGTATGCAATGGAAACACTGAGCTATGAGAAAGCAAAAGATAAAGTGGCTATAAGAAGACCCCATCTTTCAATGTAAATAGACTGAACTCACCAATAAAAAGGCACAGATTTGCAGAATGGATCAAAAAACAAAACCCAACAATATGGTGCCTTAAGAAGACATATCTCAGTTCCAAAGACAAATATAGACTCAAAGTTAAAGGACAGAAAATGATATTTCAAGCAAATAGTATTCAGAGAAAAGTGGGAGTAGTGGTACTAATATCAGATGAAATAGACGTCAAAATAAAAATGGTAAAAAAAGATATTGAGGGAGCACAGAAATATGTAAAGCAATTACTAACAAAACTAAAGGGAGAAACAGGCCAAAAAATATCATAGCAGGGGGGATAAAAACTGCACTGTCAGATATGGACAGATCATCCAAACAGAAAATCAATAAGGAAATAACATTCTTAAATGACACATTAGACCAACTGAACATAATTGACATATACTTCCCAAAACAGCTGCTTATACATTCTTCTCTAGTGCACTTGGATCATTCTCAAGAATTGACCATATACTGCAACATAGAAATAGCCTCAAAAAATATAACAGAGGTTGAAAATCATACCAACATATTTTCTGATCATAATTCTTTGAAACTAGAGATCCACTGCAAAAAAAAAAAAAAAATCAGGAAGAACCACAAATACATGGAGATTAAACAACATGCTACTGAAGAATGACTGGGTCAGAGAAAAAATAAAATGAGAGATCAAGAGATACATAGAAATGAATGATAATAATAGTACAGCACATCAAAACTTTTGGGACACGGCTAAAGTGGTCATAAGAGGAAAGTTCATATTATTACAGGCCTACCTCCATAAAAAAAAGGACGAGCCCAAATAAACAACTTAACACTTCACCTTAAAAACAAACAAACAAACAAAAAACTAAATAATAAATAAAGGAAGAACAAATTAATTCTAAAGTCAGCAGAAGGAAAGAAATAATCGAAATTAGAGCAGAAATAAATGAAATTGAAAACAAAAAATCAGTAGAAAATATAAATGTGACAAGGAGCTCGTTGTTTGAGAAGGTTAATAAAACTGACAAACCTCTGGCTAGACTCGCTAAAGAAAAAAGAGAAAAGACACAAATAAAATCAGGGATGAAAGAGGGGAAATTATGACTGATATCACAGAAATACAAAAAATCATACAAGAATATTATGAAAAAGTATATAACATCAAATTTAATAATCTAGAAAAAATAGACCAGTATTTAGAAAAATATAATCTTTCTAGACTGAATCAAGAGGAACTGGAAAATCTAAATAGACAGAACAGCAGTATGGAAATGGAAACAATCATCAAAAACCTACCAAAAAGTAAAAGTCCAGGACAAAATGGCTTCACTAGTGAATTTTACCAAACATTCAAAGAAGATTAAATGCTTATTCTCTTTAAAATCTTCCAAAAAATTGAAGAGGAGACAATACTTCCCAACACGTTTTATGAGGCCAGTATTACTCTGATACCAAAACATGGTAAGGATAACACAAAAAAAGGAAACTACAGACCAATATCTCTCATGAACACATTGCAAAAATTATATATAAGATCCTAGGGAACCGATTACAGCAACATATTAAAATGATTATACACCACGATCAAGTGGGCTTCATCCCAGGGGCACAGGGATTGTTCAACATATGCAAGTCGATTAATATGATACACCACATAAACAAATTAAAAAAATAAGAATCATATGATCATATCAATAGATGAAGAACAAGCCTTCGACAAGATACAGCATCCATGTATGATCAAAACCTTTAACAAAATCAGTATAGAAAAAATTACCTTAACATAATAAAGGCCGTATATGACAAACCCTCAACCAACATTATACTTAATGGTGAAAAACTGAAAACCATTACTCTAAGATCAGGAACAAGGCAAGGCTGTCCACTATCGCCACTGTTATTCAATATAACACTAGAGGTCCTAGCGAGTGCAATCAGACAAGAGAAAGATATAAAAGTCATCCGAATAGGAAACAAAGAAGTCAAACTGTCACTATTTGTGGATGACATGATTCTCTATATAGAAAACCCTAAAGACTCCACAAGAATACTACTAGAAACAATAAGCAAATGCAGTAAAGTTTCTGGATACAAAATCAGTGTTCAAAAATCAATAGTGTTCCTATACTCTAAAAATGAAGTGTCGGAAAAAGAAGTAGAGAAAATAATTCCTTTTGCAATTGCAACAAAAAGAATAAAATATCTAGGAATAAATTTAAGAAACATGTGAAGGACCTATATAATGAAAACTACAAAACCCTATTAAAAGAAATCAAAGAAGATACAAAGAAATGGAGAAATATTTCATATTTTTGGATTGGAAGAATCAACATACTTCAAATGACCATATTACCAAAAGCATTATACAGATTTAATGCAATCCCCATCAAAATCTCATCAGCATTTTTTAAAGAAATGGAAAAAAAATCATCAGATTTTTAGGGAAGCACAAAAGACCCCAAATTGCCAAAGCCATCCTGAGAAAAAAAGAACAGGGCTAGAGGCATCACTCTGTCTGACTTTAAATTATACTACAAAGTGACAGTAATGGAAATGGCATGGCATTGGTAGAAAAATAGCCACACGGACCAGTAGAACAGAATCTAGAGTCCAGAAGTAAACCCATATTTATATGGGCAAATAATTTACGACAAAAAAACCAAAACCATATTGTGGAGAAAGGAAAGACTCTTCAATAAATGATGCTGGGAAAGATGGAAAGCTACCTGCAAAAGAATGAAACTAGACTATTGTCTATCACCACACACCAAAATTAATTCAAAATGGAGTAAGAACCTAAGTATAAGATCTGAAGCAATAAAATGCATAGAAGAAAACATAGCAACTAAACTGCAAGACCTTGGACTTAAAGAGGTTTTATGAATTTGACCTCAAAAGCAAGAGAAATAAAAGTTAAAATAAATGAATGGGCTTACATCAAACTAAAAAGCTTCTGCTCAGCAAAAGAAACTGTCATCAAGGTTAAGAGACAACCATCTGAATGGGAAAATATATTTGCAAGCAACACCTCTGATTTGGGCCTAATGTCCAAAATATACAAAGAACTCATTAGACTCAATGACAATAAAAAAGGAAATGATCCAATCATAAAATAGGCAGAGGACCTGAACAGACGCTTCTCCCTAGAGAGCATACATATATATGTCCAACAAATATATGAATAGATGCTCTACATCGCTACCTATTAGGGAAATGCAAATCAAAACCACAAGGAGATATCATCTCATACCTGTTAGAATGGCTATAATCAATGGGACAAATAATAACAATTGTTAGAGAGGATATGGAGCAATAGGAACCTTCATGCACTGCTGGTGGGACTGTAAATTGGTACAGCCACTATGGAAAACAGTATGGAGGTTACTCAAAAAATTAAGAATTGATCTACCATATGATCCTGGAATCCCTCTACTGGGTGTTTCTCCCTAAGACTTGCAAAACCATATCCAAAACAGATATTTGCACATCAATGTTTATTGCAGCATTATTCACAGTGGCCAAGATATTGAAGTAACCGAAGTGTCCTGTGATAGATGATTGACTAAAGAAGCTGTGGTACATATATACAATGGAATATTGCTCAGCCATAAGAAGAGATGAAATACTGCCATTTGTGACAACATGGATGGCCCTCGAAATAATCACGCTAAGCGAATAAGCCAGACCAAAAAAGCTGAAAATCACATGATATCACTTATATGTAGGATATAAACCTAAAAGCAACAAATGAACAAGATCAACAAACACAGATTCATGGACATGGATTAGTGATTACCAGAGGGTAGAGGGTGGGGAGGAGGTGGTGTAGATAGTGTAAAAGAGGTAAAATATAAGGGCCATGGGGCGGGTGAAGTGGGTAAAGTGGATCAAATATATGATAGCTGAAGGAAACTGAACTTTGGGTGGTAAACACACAATAGAATATATATATATATATATATATATATATATATATATATATATATATATGTCAAATTATAATGTACACCTGAAAATTATATAATTGTATTAATCAATGTTACCCCAGTAAACTTAATTTAAAAAAATAACATTAACTTATTGTACTAAGATTGCAGAATTTTATGATGGTGTTCTGCATTGGATTATATATGCAATTTTTGTTATTTTAACATATATTTATTTTTACCAAAATATTGTATGAAGATAGCTTAAAAACAAATAGTACAGTAAGGTTTGTAAGAAAACCTTGATCTAGTACTCTCATCTCAATTATACCTTCTTCACTCTTATAGGATTAACTTTTACACTTATAAATGATACACTTTTACTTATTTTTCTTAATTTCTCAATTACAGACATTGCATGTCTTTCTATTTAATGTGATGAAGGCTTAGTGATCTCAAGTTATTTTGCCCTACTCTTCCCCCAGATCCTTTTCCCCACTTTCCTTCCAACCATCCTCATAACACATTGCTTTGTGTTGTCATTGTTAAATGTTTATGTTGTTATAATTACTTAAATGTGGTTCAATGCTAAGCAATGATTTTACCTTATTTTTGAATTACTTTAAAAATATCCATGAAGATAAATATTGTCTCATTTTTTGTCATTTACTATATTGTCCACATACCTATCAGATGTACATAAATGCTCTAGCAAAAATTTAAAGTCCCTAACAGGCCTAAAGAGTGATCAATCTCATCAATTTATTGATCAATTTTATTTTTTTCCTAAACATCTCCTTTCTGAAATCTTCTGTCCTCCTGTCCCATTCTAGAATGTTGGTTTTCTAAGACTCTTGCATAGCTCTAGTCCAGAGACTTCCGTTCACTGTCAACCTGAAAAATATCTTTATTTCCCTAGAGGAACTATACAATTTGTGGCTGCCCAAAATCTTTTGAAAACCTCCTTCCAATTTTAGTAGTTTCCTAATGTTGCCTTTTATTGTAGAATTTTAAATAAATTCTAGTATCTTTTTTTTATTTTTTTATTTTTAACCAGAGTGTGGTCTTATGACCAGCTTCTACCAAGCAGACGTGCCTGAGATATACAAGGAATGCAGAAGTAAAGATCTGAGATTGTGTGGCTCTTTCAATAAGCAGAAACATCATGAACATGAGCTTATTGTTTATGTTAGGCAGCATGGTTCAACCTAGCAGAGATAAATTGTGATAAACTGCCATTTCCATCCATTTGCCATCAAGATATTTTCCCAATTAAATATCTTATTCTTTTATGTACTGCTTCTTTCTATTAAATGATTCTTCCACTGGATCCTGCCAAATTCATATTGATATATTTTTTCTCATACGTGTCCCCATTCACACTGTATAGGTCACATCTTTTGTCTGCTTTCTGTTTTAAGAATATATTCTTTTTGGCAAGTATTGCCAGGTCTCCAAAGGGGGAAAACATTTAGAAAGGCTACTCTTTGTTGACAGAAGTTAAAATTCCATAGTGTTGATAAGGCTTTTATTTCATACCTTACACATCCCACTTAAAGTATGACCTGCTCCAGAAATATTATTTCCATTTACAGAGTCACCCTTCAACTATTTCTACACTGTTTACTTCATGCTCTGCATTGGTTTTCTTACAAAATACTTGATATCTTTCTTTCAGTTATTCCCAAGGAATTTTTGTCCAAATCAAGAATTTAGGAAAGCTTATGTTAAAATGCTGTGGACTTTTTGTAGGCATTGTTTATCAATTTTGTAAACTCTTGATGACATAAGAAAAAAAATAAAAAAAATAATTTGTAACAATCCATTCTGAACAAAATCATTCATAGAGAAGGTCAGGGATAGTTTGTTTCAGACAGATACTCAATTGTACCCACCCCATTCCTCAACTATGTATATTTTCTGGGTTTGCTATACCTTATTTAAAACTAAAACTCATTTCCATGAAAGGAAAGGGTATTATTATCATTAGAGAAATCTTTTGTAGTTATAATTATGAAGTTCTCTGACCCTTCAAGTTAGAATATACTTTGTATAAAAAAATGACAGCCAAATTGGATAGAGCAAGTCTCTGAGTAAGCTAATTACGTGTGATAATTTTGCATGAAAGAAGACTGACTAGAAATTGCATCCAATTTAATAGTGAGGAGATTGTTATAAGAAACATTTCATTGTGGGCTTGGATGTCCCTTAAAATACTAATTTCTCACTCGAATAACCTTATTGCCATAGTGAGAATTTTTCAAATTACTTAATATTTGTGAGATATTATTTGAACTAAGAAAGAATAAAGACAAACAGTGAGAGTTTTAAAAGTTTTTAGGGGAACGACAATTAAAATTAGCTTCTATTGCCCTCTTCTCACTTGTTTTTAAGATATGGTGGACAACATTGCTCCATTAAAGGACAACAGTATTTCTTTATTTATATATTCAACTCAGAAGGAGCATAGTTTATCTAGTTTATCACTTTCTGAGTTTTCTTTTTTAAAAATATAATCTCTTTTCTCAGACATTTTTGTAATTATTTCTCAGAAAATCATTACATACAGCTAGCAGCTATTGTATGGTGAGTTGAAATATGGCAGCTGCAAGCAGAAATGGCAGAGCAAATGCTTTAAGAGGACCTGAAGTATGGCTTTAAGCATTAGTATCGACTGTGGATGGCTAGTCAAAGGAGCTCTTTGGAGCACAGTAATCAGAATCAAGGCTTTTTTTTTTTTCCTTAAAGCAGCAGTTATGTATGTATGTATGTATGTATGTATGTATGTATTATATCTTTTATCACCTTCTTTTTAAATTGCATTTTATTAGTTTCAAGTATACAATACATTAGTTAGACATACAGTTTATAAAACGATCCCACTAATTGCTCTTTCTCAAATCCCAATACTATGTAAAGTATAATACAAACCTGTGGCTGCTACATGCAGGATTTGTATTGGATAAAAATCCAGGTCAAATCCAATACAAACCTAGCATGTAGCAGCCACGGGTTTGTATTATACTTTGCACATTATTGGGGATTGTATAATGTAGAAAGCTGGCAGGGACATTAGCCAGCTTCAAACGTGAGCAAGACTCTGTGACCTATTTGAGGACTGCCAAGTATACCACCTATTCTAAAATTTCCTTTCCTTTTAAGTTATCCCAATTGTTAGAATCACTATCACAAGTTATTCCATTGTGTTAAAGCCTAAATCTTCCAGAAAGCCCCTGCAAAATTGCAAATCTCTGGGAAGGTGTAGTGGGTGCTATAGTGATCTGCGCAAGTCTCCTCTTCAGGAAGAGGCAATAATGACTCCAATTATTTGGTGGAATTTGCAACTAATGACTCCCACTTGAGTCTCTTTCTATTAATTGCCCTCAGAAAAGGGAGTTATCTCAATGAAGGCCTTATCTCCTCCATGGTGTCAGCTCACATCCAATGACTTCAGTAATCGAGCACAAAGGCCTGGTGTTCTTGTCTCAAGGTAGAAGAACTCTGAAGGACCATTCCAGCTTTAGACATCCTTATAGGATCAGTCGAGGCTGGTTTTGCAACTTTCTCAAAGTTCTACTTCTCCTTCTGCCTATTCCTGCTTCCATCTCTTCTCATAAGTATTGTTACCCAGTAAACCTCCTATAAGAGTCACTGAGAGTCTCAGAGTCTGTTTCCTGAGGAACTTATTGTAATAGAGTTGATATTAGAAAATTTCCTAAGAGCAGACTCTAAAATGTGATGGATAACTGGTAGTACATGAATAAGTGACAACTCCTGACACGTGGTTGTTGTACAACACTTAAAAACTTGTCATCAATGATGAACTGGGATAAAATACTGAGGAAAGAGAATGCCCTGGAAGATATGATATTCCAGGTATTTGACAATGTTTGGGGGGAGGGTAAGAAAGAATAATTATAAGAACTTTTCAACCAGATGCCTGTCCTAGGTGTCATCTATGCACTGGAGAAACACAATGAAAAGCTGAGGAAGATCAATAAGCAATATAAGGTAAGGCATTGAAAACTAGATAATTTTCTTAGCAGCATATATAGAGACTCTCATCTCCTAAAACTGGAGGATTGAAAATGGTAAGACTCAGGCCTAATACTTAATTATAAGATTATCAGACTGAATTCTCATCCCAGGAAAGTCTGATATGCCAAAATTAGGGTCCCGATTGGGAAAGGTTGTGTTCTCAAGACTTGAGATGGGAACATCTGCATTGGTGCATTTACAAATCTCATATCTCAATATTATCTTAAATCCTATGAGCCTACAACAATAGCTACATTTCCATGTTGAGGACACCTCACTATCTTGCTTAAAGACAATCAAGAGAGCTGTCCCCAAAGGCAACACCTGCCCTTTCAGGATATAATTCCATGCCCGCTGCCAACAGGTCAATAATTAGAGTGAAGTTACAACATAAATCAATCTAAGAAGTGCTTGACCTTCTAAAGAAGAGAAGGAGCTATATACTGAAATTGTTGCCAGATATAGTCAATATGTACCAGAATGAACTCAAAAGGTATAATAAGAGGCAGGGTTGAAATGATAGCTGGTAGGAACTGATCTATGGAGAGCTGTAGAGATGAACAGTGCCGCACAGTATTCCTGGAGGCAATATAGATGGACAGTCAAACATGATGTTGCCTAATCTATATATAACCCCCCAGATAATCAAATTTGGATAATTATGAGGCCAAGGCCAGCAGCTTCCATATAAGTCACAATCCTAGTTTTGAAAAGTAAGCCAATTCTCAGTCTAAGACCCACTGACTGAGGGGGATATTAGGTCTCCATGAGGAAGATCTCTAACACCGAACAAGTGTACATGGTATTTATTCCTCAATCATTCTCACTATTTGTTTGTGTAATTGTACATTAGGGAAAAGGGAATATTCAACATTTCAAAGACTGTTGATACTCAAAGACCCAAAGTGTTATCATAGATCCTTGTCTAGAGTGTGTGTGGTGGGGGATGTATGAGACAGCTAATAAATAAATTTCCTGTCTATATCTGAATCTGGGTCAACAGACTAGCCTGGTGGTGTTTTTAATTCCAAAATTTATAATTATAATTGACATATTTTGGAGTTGGCAGAACCCTCTCATTGGTTCCTTGGTCTATGGGATATGGGCTAGTATAGTTTTGATATTCTACACCTCTACTGCTCTTAAATTTAAGAAACATTTTGAGAACTGAAAAATATAGGCAATGAACAATGGAAATGGAAATGGTCAGTATAATGGTCTAATATTTTGTGGTAGAACAAGCATTTATACTCCATAAAACTTAACTTTTAAGCCTAAAAAATATGTCTGAGATATCTTTGGCTTTTTAAACAAATCCAAAACTCATTATTAATTGGTCAGCCAAAAACACATTTATTTATCCTTTCCTTCACTACATAAAATATTTTTGAGAACTTTCAGGTAGTATGATAGATGTTAGGTTAAATGAGAAATAAAAACACCTACGCCCTTCTTGAGTTTGGTTATGATTCCAACTACTATAAAATTTCTCAATAAATTTATTTACACAACTGCTTCAAAGTTATGTCAGAAATATGGAGGAGTGACAGACGTCCCCAGGTATCTCCCCTTGAAAAAACAATAATCTGAACATCTGAAACTCAACAACAAAAAAATACCCAAACTGCACACCAAGACATCTGAGCGTGAAATCTGTGCATAAGAGCTAACACAAGTCAGAACCTGGGTGTCGAGCAGTGGACTGGGAGAAACAAAGAAGCTGCTTCTGGCAGCCAGAGCTCCCTGTAGGAGGAGGGGAAGGGAAGAAGGTACGGCAGATTCCCTGAACAGCCCTGCCTGGGAGAGCTGTGAGCTCCATGCGGTGGCAGTGGCAGTGCCCAGTAATCAGGGCAGAAAGCAGAGAAGTGGAGATGGCAGAAAAATGGGGATGACAAAGAAACAGCAGTTGATTTTTTATTGATTGCAAACTGGGGTTGAGCGCAGCCCCAACCCCAACCCAGAGAGCCTCCTGCATCCAAGACTCAACAATGCGAAGCCCCTGAGGAATCTGAGTAAACACTACTAAAACTGTTGCTAACAATGACAGGCACTGAGACTGAGGGTAGCAAGCATGATTAAACATTTGTAAGGAAAAAAAGGCATTATGAGGACATTACATAAAGCAGGGATACAACAGGCTTAGACACCACCTTCTGGAAACCAAAAGAAAAACTCCTTCTTTGCAGCAGGCTAAAGAGAGACTTTTATATAATAGAACTTCTTGGGGAAAAAAAAAAAGCAGAATACACTTCCGCTAATGCCCAGGCAGAGAAATTGTCCATTAAACACCATGAACAACCAAGGTGACAAGACATCTCAGAAAGAAGAGAAAAATCTCCAGAAAATGAGCTTGCAGACATAGAAATATGCGACTTAAAAGACAGAGAATTCAGGATGATACTTCTGAAAAAGTTCAATGATATCCGAAACAATTCATATCAACAATTCCAGAAACTGAAAAACAAAACAAAACAAAACAAAACTAAATGAGCAGAATGAGTTCTTTAGCAAGGAGATTGAAACCCTCAAAAAAAAATAGAACTTCTAAGATAAAGAACACACTGCAAGAGATGAAAAATGAATGAACAAGCTTGGGAAATAGAATCAATGAAATGGAGGAAAGGATCAGTGATACGGAAGACAGAAATCTAGAAATAAGTAGAAAGAAGAAGAGAGACCGAAGAATGAAAATAACGAAAGAGAAATACAAGAGCTAGCTGATACCACCAGGAGAGGAAATATAAGAATAATGGGCATTCTTGAAGGGAAGGAAGAGGAGCAGGATCTAGAAAGCATTTTCGGACAAATAGTTGATGAGAATTAACCAAATCTAAGGAAAGAACTGGAGCTAGGAATTCAAGAAGTTAACAGAGCATCTAATTATCTCAACCCCAGAAGACCTTTTCCAAGACACATTGTATTAAAATTATCAAAAATCAACAACAAAGGAAAAATTCTTAGAGCAGCCAGGGAAAAGAAGACTGTTAACTATAAAGGAAAACCCATTAGGTTATCATTGGACTTCTCAGCACAAACCTTACAAGCCAGAAATGACTGGAATCAAATATTCAAACTATTAAGTGAAAAGAACTACTAGCCTAGAATAATGTATCCAGCTAAGCTCTCCTTTAAATATGAAGGAGAAATAAGGACCTTTCCAGACATAAAAAAAATTGAGGGAATTCTCCACTATGAGGCCTGCATTACAGAAAATAATGAAAGGGGTCAGCTCAACTAAAATAAAATGACAAAAAAAATACATAATTAGTAGTAAGGTGACTACTAGGCAAATAGAAGCAGAAGAGTGCAACCCTTACTAAGAACGGGCCATTACAAGCTTAAAGAGGAAGAGATTTGCTATAGCAAGATAGTAATGAATAGTCAGCATACATAGGGACATACCGAGATAACAATCACTGAAAAGCAGAGGGTTCAAAGATTCAAATTCACAAAGGGGGATGTAGGTAAGGCACATGCAGAAGAAAATGGGTGACTGTATATATATAACTATCCTTTACATATTCATAATGGTAACCACATGTCAAAGATTCAGAACTAAAGTACGCAACATAAAAGAAGAAGAACAAGAGGGAAACCCACAAAAGCCAACCAAAATAAGGAAAACTGAAACACAGGCCAAAGAAGCAATGGAAACACCGAGCTATCAGAAGCAAAAGAAAAATGTTATAGAAAGACCTTATATTTAAATAATCACCCTAAATGTAAGTAGACTGAATTTACCAATAAAAAGACGCAGAGTTGTAGATTACATCAAAAAACAAAACTCAACCATATGCTGCCTCCAGGAGACATTTCTCAGTTCCATAGCAAATATAGACTCAAAGTGAAAGGGTGGAAAATGATATTTCAAGTAAACACCATGCAAAAAAAAGTGGGAGTAGTGTTACTAATATCAGATGAAATAGAGTTCAAATAAAAAATGTACAGAAATATGCGAAGGGACACTTCATAATGATAAAGGGAATCATGCACCATGAAGACATAACACTTTTTAATATCTATGCTACAAATAAGAGAGCCCTGAGGTATGTAAAGTGATTACTAACAGAACTAAAGGGAGAAACAGACCAAAATACTATCGTAGTAGAGCATCTAAATACCCCAATGTCGGATATGGATATATCATCCAAACAGAAAATCGATAAGGAAATCAGATCTTTAAATGACACATTAGAGCAACTGGACATAATTTACATTTATAGAGACTTTCATCCTCAAACAGCTGCTTGTACAATCTTCTCTAGAGCACATGGAACATTCTCAGGAATTGACCACATACTTGAACGCAGAGATAACCTCAACAAATACAAGAGGGTTGAAATCATACCAGCCATATTCTCTGACCATACTGCTTTGAAACTATTGATCGACTGTAAAAAGAAAGTGGGAAGAATTGCACATACATAGAGATTAAATAACATGCTACTGAAGAATAAATGAGTGAGAAGAAATAAGAAGAGAGATCAAGAGATACATAGAAACAAATGATAATGATAGTACAACATATCAAAACTTTTGGGACATGGCTAAAGTGGTCATAAGAGGAAAGTTCATGTCATTAGAGGCCTATCTCCAGAAACAGGAATGAGCCCAAATAAAGGACCTAATACTTCATCTTAAAAAAAACTAGAAAAGGAAGAACAAATGAAGCCTGAAGTCAGCAGAAGAAAAGAAGTAATCAAAATTAGAGCAGGGATAAATGAAAGTGAAAACGAACAAAAAAAAAATCAATAGAAAAAAAAATCCTAAAAAGAGCTGGTTCTTTGACAAGCCCCTGGCTAGACTCACTAAAGAAAAAAGAGAAAGGACACAAATAAACAAAATCAGGAATGAAAGAGGGAAAATGATGAAAAACACTGCAGAAATACAAAGGATCATACAAGAATACTATGAAAAAGTATATAACACCAAATTTAATAACCTAGAAGAAATGGACCGCTGCTTAGAAAAATGCAGCCTTCCTAGACTAAATCAAGAAATTGGAAAATCGAAATAGAACAATCGGCAGTATTGAAATTGAAACAATAATTAAAAATCTACTAAAAATTCAAAGTCCAGGTCCAGATGGCTTCACCACTGAATTCTACCATTCAAAGAAGAGTTAATACCTATTCTCCTCAAACTCTTCCAAAAAATTGAAGAAGAGGTAACACTTCTCAATTCATTTTAGGAGGCCAATATTTCCTGATACCAAAACCTGATAAAGATAACAAACACACAAAAAAACTACATACCTATATCTCTCATGAACACAGATGCAAAAATCCTAAATAAGATACTAGCGAACCGAATATAGCAACATATTAAAAAGATTATACACAGCAATACCAGGGCTTCATCCTAGGGGCACAGACATTGTTCAACTTGAGCAAATCGATTAATTTGGCACATCACATAAGCAAATTGAAAAATAAGAATCATGTGATCATATGAATACATGCAGAACAAGCCTTTGACAAGATACACCATCCATTTATGATCAAAACACTTTAAAAAATTGGTATAGAAGGAAAGGACTTGAGCATAATAAAGGCCATATATGACAAACCCTCAGCCAACATTATACTTAATGGTGAAAAACTGAAAACCTTCCCTCTAAGATCAGGCACAAGAGAAAGTTGTCCACTATTGCCACTGTTATTCAATTTAACATTGGAAGTCTTAGTGAGGGCAATCAGGCAAAGGGAAAGACATAAAAGTCATCCAAATAGGAAATGAAGAAGTCAAACTGTCACTATTTCCAGATGACATGATTCTCTATTAGAAAACTCTAAAGACTCCACAAGAACACTACTAGAAGCAATAAACAAATGCAGTAAAGTGTCTGGAAACAAAATCAATGTTCAAAACTCCATAGCATTCCTATACTCTAATAATGAAGTGTCAGAAATAGAAGTAGAAAAGAAATAATTCCTTTTGCAATTGCAACAAAAAGAATAAAATACCTAGGGATAAATTTAATGAAACTTGTGAAGGATTTATATAATGAAAACTGCAAGACCCTATTAAAAGAAATCAAAGAGAATACAAAGAAATGGAAAGATATTCCGGGGTCTTGGATTGGAAGAATCAACATAGTTTAAATGACCTTATTACCTAAAGCATTGTACAGATTAATGCAATCCTCATCAAAATCCCATCAGCATTTTTTAAAGAAATAGAACAAAAAAATCATCAGATTTATATGGAAGCACAAAAGACACTTAATCGCCAAGGCCATCCTGAGAAAAAAGAATGAGGCTGGAGGTATCACTATGCTCGACTTCAAATTATGCTACAAAGTGACAGTAATCAAAATGGCATGGTATTGGTAGTTAAACAGACACACAATCCAGTGTAATAGAATCAAGAGTCTAGAAGTAAATCCATATTTATATGAGCAAATAATTTTCGATATAAAAGCAAAAAGCATACAGTGGAGAAAGGAAGCCTCTTCAGTAAATGGTTCTGGAAAAACTGGAAAGCCACCTGCAAAAGAATGAACTAGACTTTTGTCTATCACCACACACTGAAAATAGATTAAGGACCTGAATATGAGACCTGAAGCAATAAAATTCATAGAAGAAAACATAGGAATTAATCTCAAGGATCTTGGACTTAAAGAGAATTTTATGAATTTGACCTCAAAAGCAAAAGAAGTACAATTGAAAATAAATGAATTGGACTATATTAAACTAAATAGCTTCTGCACAGGAAAAGAAACCGTCAACAAGATAAAGAGACAATCATCCACATGAGAAAATATATTTGCAAAAAATGCTTCCGATAAGGGCCTAATATTAAAAAATATTCAAAGAACTCATACAAATCAATAACAACAATAAAAATAAATAAACAATACAATAAAAAAATGGGCAGAGAATCTGAACAGATACCTCTCCCTAGAGGACATAGAAATGGCCAACAAACATATGAAAACATGCTCAATATTACTAGCTATTAGGGAAATGCAAGTCAAAACCACAATGAGATGTCATCTCACAACCTATTAGAATACCTATAATCAACAGTAGAAGTAATAAATGTTGGAGAGGATGCGGAGAAAAAGGAACCTTCATACACTGCTGATGGGACTACAAATTGATATAGCCACTATGGGAAACAGTATGGAGTTTCCTCAAGAAACTAAGGATTGATCTACCATACCATCCAGCATTCCTTCTACTTGGTATTTACCCCAAAGTCTTAAAAATCCATGCCCAAAAACATATTTGCACACCGACGTTCATAGCAGTATTATTCACGGTGGCCAGGACATGGAAGCAACTGAAGTGTCCTACAGTAGATGATTAAATAACGAAGCTCTGGTACATTTATACAATGTGCTATTACTCAGACATAAGAAGAAATGAAATACTGCCATTTGTGACAACATGGATGGACCTTGAGATTATCATGATGAGTGACATAAGCCAGACAAATAAAGTTGAAAATCACATGACATCACTTATATGTGGGATATAAATCTAAAACAACAAATGAACAGGACAAACAGAGACTTACGGACATAGACAATAGACTAATGGGTATCAAAGGGTAGGGGAGAGGGGGAAGCAGGGAGGTAGATGGTGTAACGGGGTCAAATATGTGGTGACAGAAAGAAATATAGCTATGGGAGGCGAACACACAGTGTAAATGTATGTATGCCTTACTGTTAAAGTGTACACCTGAGATTTATTGGATTTCGTTAACGAATGTCATCATAAAATAAAATTAAAAAATAGCTGTCGGTAAAAAGCTACTTATAATTAAAAAATAAAATAAAGTATACTTTACTTCTAAAAAAATAAAAATAAATAAACAACTCCTTCAAGTTCCAAAGGGGTAATTGTACATTTTGTACTCAGGGCTTTATTAGTCAATCCAAGCTCATTTTATCAAAAGATCAACTTTAAAAATTTCTGTAAATGGTATGGAAAGACACATTTGTTTTTGTATTGCAGCAATAACAATCACAGTGTGTTTAAAGTATCCTGCTTTGTCTCCCACTATTTTGGAATAGTGATGTGATAAAATGAGATCATGAATGTTCAGAAGGCGGAAAAAGAAACCGCTTCTTTTGGCATTCAGAAGAAAATAATTTTACAAAATAATTAATTACAAACTAAAACATTTGTAGAATAAAAATAGATGCCTCATTAGGATCAGTCACACTGTGTGCATTTATTTCCATGTAATCCCTCTTCTGTCATATTCAGTTATCAGAGTATCCGATTTGACTCTTGTTATACAATTTACATGACCTTGTTTTACTAAAGTCTACCCATATAACAGACTTTAAAAATTGTAATTAGCAAGGATTAGTTTTATGATTTTGTCATTTAACATGGAAAATATTTAAGTAATCAGTGCTTAGATTACTATAAAATCTTCAATATCTTTTGGTATATGGAAAGACTTATTTACACACATAAAACATACTATATATTAAATTATACATGAATTGATTGTTATATGAGGTCTTTACCATTCCTAGAATAGCCTGTTCTGTGGCAGTAATAAAACTGAGTCATTTCAAGTAATTTTCATTTAATTGAATGACTATTTCCCTATGTGTATACAGCGTTTTATTTCTAATTATGCTTCCCTTGTCTTAGAAACTGAAATGTAAAGCAACATATATTGCTTTGCTCTCAAATAAACCCCTACTTATGCTAATGTACTTACAGTGACAATGTCATTTACTGTAAAATCCTGACATAAGACTGACAAAGACACATTTGTTTATACTCTTCCAAGCAGAGGTAGCCACTTCTTCCTCAATGCTACCACAGTAGCCACTCTATTGGCATATTCTTCATTTTCTATGATAATTTCTTTTTGTCGCTCTCTCTCTCATAGGACTACAAGTCTGTCAAAGACAGAGATCTCATTTTAGTCATCTTTGTTTCATTAATATCTAAGGTAAAACACACAAAAAAGTATTTTTTCTTACTTTTTTTTAGTGTTTCTTCTTTTTTAAATTAAATTTATTGGGGTGGAATAAACTTAATGGAGCATGTGAAGGACCTATACACTGAAAACTATAAGACATTATTAAAAGAAATTGAAGAAGACACAAAGAAATGAAAAGACATTTCATATTTATGGATTGAAAGAATTAACAGGTAAAATGGCCATATTACCCAAAATAATATACAGTTTTAATATGATCCCCATCAAAATCCCAATGACATTTTTTAAAAGAAATAGAGCACAAATTATCAGATTCGTATGGAATCACAAAAGACCCTGAATAGCCACAACCATCCTGGGGGCGGGGGGGCTGGAAAAGCTGGATGTATCACTCTACCTGACTTCAAATTATACTATAAAGTGAAAATAATCAAAACAGCATGGTTTTGGCAGAAAAGAGTCTCTTAGACCAGTGGAACGGAATTGAGAGCCTATAAATAAACCCCCATATATAAGGGCAAATAATTTTTGACAATATTTCTTTCCAGAATAAAACTTCATTCTAGATTTTAAATCTCATTTCTAAATATCGACTAAAACTTTTTAATAGTTTCTCAGTATAACCTAGTATTGCTGCTAAAAAAGTACATGCTCAATAAAAATTAATACAATTTCCTTGCTCTGTAAGGAAAATAATTAACTTTAACAGATATCAGTTAAGAGCCTATTATGTTATTATGTACCAAGTACTGTGTTAACTTTTGTGAATACAAATAGAATTTGATTCAGCCCTTGTCCTCAAGGAGCTCATGGTCTAATGTAGAAACAGAATAATAAGGAAAGAGGAGAATAATAAAAGCTATAATAACGGTATGCTTTGTATGCTATGGTACTACAAACATGTCTGTGACTTAACTAGTATTAACCTAGCACTTATTTTTAAACTGTTTTCCACTAGTATATATAGTTTCTCATGAGATGACTATATGGCCAATTGCATATTATATTCCATGAGGGCAAGAATTGTACCATATGTTGGTAGTACCCTAACTGTGCTAGTGAAACCTAATATACAGAGCAAATTAAGCTATGGAAACTTTGGTTTAGTAGAAATGTAGTGGAATTACAAGCATAAGACCTGAGTTCAAGTCTAGCTCTACTCTCTTTAAATGGTTATGTTACTTTGAGCATATTATAAGCATAATGTCTTAAAAAGATAAAAACATTTTTCAAGTTTTACAGGGGTTAAATAAAATAAATTTGTAAAAGTACATGGTAAGTGCTTATAAATATCCTTCTTTTAATAAGTACTTATTTAACGCAATTACTCTAAGAACTTAGAGAAGATTCATAGAAGAGCTAAAGTTATTTAAAGGCTGGTTGGCCCTGATTATGAGTGTCAGCAGGTAAGGCCTTATCTCAGGACCGTCTTCCGTAAACATATGCACATTATTATTTTTTCCCCTTTAGTTGTCCACTGCTTAACTTCTCCTGATTTCTGTGTAAATATTTATTGTTGTGAGTAGAATCCTGAGAAATTCTGAGATGACCCCTAAGATTCTTGCCTTCTGGTATATATGCCATATATGATCTCCTTCTCTCGAGTTGGGAAAAACTGGAAATATGATGGATTTTACTCTTGTGATTAGGTCATATTATATAACAAAGATGAAAGGATTCTGTTGATGTATTCAATGTCCCACATCAGTTGACTTTTGAGTTAGTCAAAAGGAAGATTATACTGGGTGGGCCTTAGTCAGGTGAGCTAAAAAACCTCTGCCCTTCTTGAAACTAGAGATTTAAAGCAAGTGAGAGATTTTCTTATTGACTTTGAAGGAAAAATAAAACTGTCATGTTTTGGAGAGATCCATGAGGAAGGGAATGACCAGTCACCTCAAGGAGATGAGATGATTCCCCAGCTGGTGGCAAGCAGGAAAATGGGGACTTTAGTTCTGCAACCTAAGAACTGAATTCTGTCAAAAGCCATGAGACCTTAGAAGAGCACTTCAAGCTTCAGATGAGATTGCAGTCCCTTGCCAACACTGATTTCAGCCTGGTAAGACCTTGAACATATCTAACTCAGTTAACTCAGGAGCCTGACTTATGAGAACTGTAAGATGATAAATTAGCATTGTTTTAGGTCAATAAACTTGTGGTAATGTGTCATACAGTAATAGAAAAATGAATACATTTACTTAATCTAAAGAGATACTTTGATTTAGGTTATTAATTGATGATAATATTTTTATGTTACTCCTCTCAGTAATATATATGAAGTCAAAAACTGTATGGTAGGAATTACAGTTGGTAAAAGCAGGGCAGGATATCACTTATATGTGAGATGTAGATCTAAAAGCAACAAACATGACAAACAAACAGAGACTCTTGGACATGGATTGTAGACTAGTGGTTATCAAAGGGTAATGGGGATGAGGAAGGTAGATGAGGCAAAAGGGGTCAAATAAATATGTGGTGTGGGCAGAAAGAAATCTAACTATGGGCTGTGTGAAATTCACACTCTCTTTCTTCTTCTCTTCTCTTCTCTGAGATATATATGGGGATATATACATATATATATGTAGGCGTTTCAAGTGTGCAATTCAACAGCAAGTTATATATATATAAATTTTATACATATAAAATTTATATATATATAAATTATATATATTATATATATTTTGTTAAACAGTGTGATCATATTAAATTAAAAAAACAAAAAGTTAAAAAAACAGTTCAGGAAAGAGCAAATACGGCAACCTCTTAGTACTCCTCATTATTTGGAAAATTGTGGTACTAGATATTAAAAGTCAATCTTTGAAGCCAAAATATTTTTTTCTTTGATCGTTTTACTCAGAAGAGGGATAAAAGATAGAAAGAAATATTTAACAGTTTGCAAAGATGTGGGAAAATTGGGAGAGACAGAATGGTATAGTAGACTGAAGAACAGGAAATACATATTTGAGCCATGATACCACCTTAACCCAAGAAGATCTGTGAGATCCAGCCTCCTTACTGGTAAACTCAAGGGATGGTACTACATGATTTCTATATCTCTTTCTGATTAAAAAAATAAAAGCAAAACAAAACGCTATAGCTTTTATAAACAATGAAATCTGCTAAGATTTGATTTAATGGCAAGGAACGTTTTTGTAGATTTCAGGAGCTTGAGGGGCATTATGTAGTTATAAATTTTAGTGAAAGTAATATATTTGAGATATATACTTTATATATCAATATAATTGTATGTAATACATTACTGATGTCTGGATAACATAAAATAATTCTAATTATAATAATATAAAACTATATATTACAGAATTTTAGGACAAGAAGTAATTAGAACCATTTTCTTGAGTCCCTTGCCTATGTGCTTTAAATTATCTCAAAAATATATACCATAAAATTCTGTGATGTATATATTTGTTTTGAAACAGAAACTTGTCTGATTCAGGAGGGGAAATGTCAAAGCAGTGCAAGTTCCATATCTTTTCCAAAATGTTCACAACCCACCCTCATCCAGTTGAGATGATAAGTGTTTCTCAAAGCAGCTGCTATCTTCTAGTCTTCTGTTATTTAAAGGGTTGAATTAAACATCTAGGGATAGTGTTTTTATGGACATTATCTAATCCTTATTAGAACAAAATGAGAACAAAATTATGTTTTTTACTAAAACTTGAAAAATACAATGAGACCTGAAACTAAGAACAATATTTAGTTTTGCCAAATAACATTTCATTACTGAGTTCTTACGACTGAGTTATAAATAAACTTGACATAATCATACATCAAGATTTTTTATTCTACACTGCTCTAATTTTAAACAGCTGTTTGGTTATTTTAATGTTTATTAACATACTAAAATTTAAAAGGATATTATAGTAGCAACAAATCAGTGAATGTAAAGAAATTAAAAAATTAAGCAAATATTTCATTCTTTATATTAGTTGAAGCTTAACTCATGGAAGAATTAGAGCTAGAAATCTCCAAACAGGTCAGAAAATATTGTTCCCGAAAGAGAAAAAGAACTAAATGGTGGAATGTTATCTGCTATCTTCAGATGTAAAAGAAAACAAATGAACTCTTCAAGGTTACTTTAAAGTGTGATATTCTGGGTTTTGATTATGGTCCTGTAGACTGAAAAACCTACATAGTTCAAAGGAGGTAATGACTTGAAAATAATACCAGTTGTACCTCATCCCTAAAGTATGGTCCTAGGAAAAACTATGAAATAAACATAGTTGTCCACTTTGCTTGCTTTTACTTTCATTCTCCATTCCTTCCTCCAGTATGTTATCCAAGATCCCCTATGTCCCATGGTGTTTTGAACAATAACTTTCTCATTTGAACAGACTACAGAAGAATTATTGTAATTTCAAATATTCAAAATTATTTTAGCTCAATAATTTTCAGTTTTATGTTTGGGGAACAGAGAATAAATACTCATTTCTGTATTTTGTATACATAATGTATGTGTGTGCATGTGTAAGAAAGAGCATTTCACATCAACTCGGTGGATGGCACTCTTTAATTACATCATACATGTTTTGTATTTGTTTTGAGTTTTTAAAAATAATTAAGAATTTTTTCAATTACAGATGACATGCAATATTATATTAGTTTCATGTGTACAACATAGTGATTGGACATTTATGTAACTTATAAAATGATCACCCTGATAAAAACTAGTAACCACCTAACGCCATACATAATTATTACAATATTATTGACTACATTCCTTATGCTATACTTTATATCCTCATGACTATTTATTTTGTAACTAGCAATTTATACTTCTTAATATCTTTTTCTTTTATCAACCATCCTCCAAAACCCCTACCTTTGGGCAAACTTCAAAATATTCTCTGTATCTAAGAGTTTCTGTTTTATTTATTCATTTATGTTGTTCTTTAGTTTCCACATGTAAATTAAATCATGTGGCATTTAACTTTCTCTGTATGACTTACTCCACTCAGCACAATAACTTCTAGGTTCATCATTGTTGTTGCAGATGGCAAGATTTCATTATTTTTTGTGAATGAGTAATATTCCATTGTATATATGTGCTACCTCTTTATCCATTCACACACTGGTGGACACTCAGGTTGCCCCATTGGCTGTTGTAAATAGTGCTTCAATGAACATGTAGATGCACATATCCTTTCAAAATAGTGTTTTGGGTTTCTTTGGATAAATACACAGAAGTGGGATTACTGGGTCCTTCTTTGTCTCCTGTTATGGCCTTTGTTTTAAAGTCTATTTTGTTTGGTATAAGTATTCCTACCCCAACCTTTTTTGTTTGTTACCATTTTCATGAAATATCTTTCTTCGTCCCCTCACCTCCAGTTTGTGTGTGTCTTTCGATCTGAAGTAAGTCTTTTTGAGACAATATATGTAAGGTTCTTTTTAAATCCATTCAACCACTCTGAATCTTTTATTGGAGCATTTAATCCATTTACATTTAAAGTAATTGTTGATAGATTTGTAATGATTGTCATTTTATTCCTCATATATTTGAATTTTTTTTCTTTTTTATCAAGAAGTCCATTTAACATTCCGTGTAATACTGGTTTGGTGTTCATGAACTCCTTTGGCTTTTACTTGTCTGAGAAGCTCTTTATCTGTCCTTCAATTCTAAATGATAGCTTTGCTTGATAAGGTAACCTTGGTTGTAGGTCCTTGCTTTTCATCATTTTGAATATTTCATGTCAATACCTTCAGGACTGCCAGTTTTCTGTTGAGAAATCAGATGATGGTCCTATGGGAGCTCCCTTGTAGATAACTAGATGTTTTTCTATTGCTTCTTTTAAGATTTTCTGTCTTTAACCTTCCACAGTTTAATTATGATGTATCTTGGTGTGGGCCTCTTTGGATTCATCTTATTTGTAACTCTCTGTGCTTCCTGGACTTGCATGCCTATTTTCTTTATAAGATAGAGACGTTTTCCATCATATTTTCTTCAAATATTCTTTCTCAATCCATCACTAGCGCTCTTCTCCTTCTGGTGCCTCTAATGCTGTGAATGTTGTTAAATTTGATGTTTTGCAGAGGTCCATTAAACTATCCTCATTTTTTTAATTAATTTTTTTTTCTGTTCCAGTTGGGTGTTTTCTACTACCTTGTTTTCCAAATTGCTGATTCCATTTTCAGCTCTATATAAATAATATTGATTCTCTCTAATGTATTCTTTATTTTAGTTATTGTATTATTCATTTCCGACTGGTTCTTTTTATGTTTTTATCTCCATTTTTATGTTTCCTATTTATTTACTGAAGTTCTCACTGAGATAATTGAGCATCCTTATAACTCATGTTTGAACTCTGCATCTAGTAGACTGCTTGTCTCCATTTTGTTTAGTTTTTTTTTTTTTTGAGCTTTATTCTTTTCTTTCATTTGGAACATGTTTCTTTGTGTTCCCAAAAACATTTTCCAAATTTGGGGTGCTTCCCTGTGTTTGTTTCTATGTATTAGGTAGATCTGCCATGTCTCTCTGTCTTAGTAGAGTGGCCTTATGTAGTAGATATCCTGTAGGGCCCAGAGGCGCAGTCTCCCTAGCCATCTAGTCTGGGTGTCCCAGGTGTGTCCCTTGTGCATGCCCTCCTATTGTTGGTGAGCCCTGGTTGCTGTTTGTGCATCATTATTCTGACTGATTGTGAGGACTAACTATGACTACAGTGAAGGAGCTGTTATGCATGGGCTGACCCTACAGAGCAGGATTCCTTTTAACAGGGTTCTGGTGCCTGGTCAGTTTGCTTTTTAGATGTGAAGTCCACAGCTGTGGCTGGGTATTGCTCCTACTCAGTCAGAAGCTGGTCATTGGGGCATGCCACCCCTGATCTTCATTGTTTTCTCAGACTATCTGCAAGGACAGTATGAGGCATAGACTAACAATCTGCTTCTGGTTAATTAAAACTGAGAATAATTATGTTTATCCTCAAAGCTTGAAGTATGTTAATTATAACTTAAATGAATTAATGTTATGTATATGTATGTGTATATTAGACAAAATTTTGAAAAGGGAAATGTATTGAATATACTATTTCCAAATTTCAGAATTTGAAAAGCAGATTCGTAAGAATCATGTATTGATTTTTATATGATAATTTCATAGGTTTCTTTTTTGAACCAAAAATGCAGATAAGATTAAACACACAAATCTGGAAAGGAAACACTGTATATGACGTAATGGGCATTCATTCCTGGGTAGAAGAAAAATGTCCTAGAATGTATATAGAATATTTTTTAAGACAACAGAATGTTCCACTGAATTATATTTTTAAATGCAATTTGATACAATCTGGGTAATGTCAGGACATCGTATTCGTCATTATTAAATTTTCAAAGTATTATTTTTTTAAATGGAGCTAAAAATCCGATTCCATTATAAATAGACAATTTCTGAAAAATGTAAAGGGAACTAGTTACTGAATAATACACCAGTTATAGAAGTTTTCAATGGCCTCTTCACTGCAGACTGACTATAATAAATAAACTCCTTGTTTCAACAATTTCCTATACTTAATGGCATGAATAGCAAACAGTGACTCACCCCATTGATGGAGACCAAAAGCAGTGATGCATGCCTTATAGTATCAGAAAAAAATCACGTGGTAAATGCAAATATTTTGGATGAAGAAGGAGATTTTTCAATTTATCTATAGCATGTTTGAGGAGGGTTATTCTTAGAAAAAGGGTACTTGGTAACATAAGTATAACCAGACATCTGGATATAAAATAAAAAAAAAAAAAGCAAATGTAATCTAATCTCAATTTTTATTTATAGCTTTTTGCAACTTGATATTGTAAACTTAAATCACTTAGGCAAGTTTTCCCATCTCATATACACATCATCCTTACCTCATTATTGTTAAAAGGGTGACATAAACATATTTGCAGTTACTTGCTTTCTGGAGCATGACCAGTATTCTGCAGTTCAATGAGAGAATTTTCTTCAAAGTTCCCAATGATTATAATAAACACGATAGACAGGGATTATCTCTAGACTTATTTAGGAGATTTTATTGGTAGCTTTCTGTTTTTGTTGTTTCATGGTCCATACACCTATGTTGGAAGATCATGTGACAATTGGCTGAAATATGAACTCCTGGAAAGTAAAAAGAAATTGGAACTATTAGGTAATTTAGGACCAGGGGTCATTTATTTTAAAGTCTTTCATTGTAGAGTGGAAAATGCTCATTTTAAAGATCAATTTTTCCTTATAGAAAAAAAAAAAGAAGTGTTTGAAAATTTCCAATCTAAAACTTTCACCTGGCCCTGGGGTTCTATTGAAGAAAGTCATAAAACAAGTTGGGCCCTGTCTATTGGTTTGGTAAGCCTTCAGACAACCTATTTCTCTAGTGATCTTGGGTCTGTAGATATAACTTTTATTCAGAACCAGCAGAAGATCTGCTTTGCAAATGTCCTTATTCTATGAAAGAAAGCTTTAAGAGCCCTGCAGATATTCAAAACTGCAAACTAAGTTCAGAGAAATGCTAAGACATAAGATATAACAAAGATGAAGATATTTCCTAATTTAGATGGAAGTTAGAAGTAATTTCTTGTAAAAATATCCCAGAACTATATTTATTATTGATTTTTTTTAGGAAAAGAAAAATATGTAACAAGATATGAACAAGAGAGCATGAAGCTCAATAAGCCACTGAGCCAAACCTATAGAAGCTGGGAGACAGGATTAAAGTCAAAAGGCAAAGCAACATAGTAACAGGTGGCTGAAATGAAGAGTCCATCATTGTGTTCCAAACCCTATTCAGGTCTTCTGATGGAAGAAGGGTTCTGATATAGTGGTGAAATAAGGAACATTAATTCTAAAGAAAATATGGCATCATGATGTTAGCATAAAATATAAATTGGTTTAGAAAGTACAAGATATGATTCATTATCAACAATCAGCATTATGTAACTCACAGCCTTCCCTTTCTTTCCCACAAGGCCATACAAACACAATAGTTAAATTTTGATTAAATAGTGTATAGAATATATCTAAGATGAAAAAAAAATAATGCCCTCAAGTTTATGCTTTAAGATAAATAGAATGGGTCCTAGAGTCAAAATGGTGTAGGTGTTAGAGGCTTTGTTTATTGGCTCTTATAACCACATCAAAGTTGTGATGGAATCACGGAACAATAACCAAGCAGAGTCGCCTGGGGTCTAGATGAACAAGCCACCCAGTTTGATGATGTCTCAGGTATGGCAGGCACTGAGTCCACACACTGGGAGGGAGGAGGGCTCAACAGAGGAACACTTCTGTCTGTGAAAGAGTCTTACCTCCCACCCTCCCTCCAATGACACAGCATCCCCTTGTAAGTCCCTGGTGCCCTCTGAGCAGCTGATTGGGGCACTGGTGCTCAGAACAAGTGGGTCACCACTACAAAAGTCCGCTCGCGGACATAGCCCCTTTACAAGCTACTGCAGCTTCTCTCTCACTCAACTGCTCAGGACCAGGCAGCCTCACATCCTTGCCCCCTACTACCTTATACTGTTATAGGGTGATTTCTTATTTCTCTCCCTAGTTGTAGTGCTTCTGTTCATATAAATCCCAGGCGACTTTGCTTACTGTTTGTTTCATGTTTCTGTCACAACTTTGATTTGGTCGCAAGAGGGATGAACAAATCCTCTATCATCTATGCCATTTTTCCCCTCAATCTCTGTTTTTTTTTTTTAAACATTATGCTAAGTATATGGAAGAAATAATCCAAGATATTGCCAGTAATAAAGTATTAGTAGTGTTTATATTTTATACACTTTTCAAATTTACATAATTAACATGTATTAAATCCTTAGTGGAAAAAATTAAATAAACTTTGTTTTTGAAGAACATATTTAAAACATTCTGACATTTTTCAAAACATGTTATGTTTTGAGGAAGAAGGGTGAAAATTGAGGAGAGGAAAAGAAAAAAAACTAGAAAAAAGGCATAAAAGTAAGAAATAGTGGAACTGAGGGAAAAAGAGAGGAGGAAAATACATAATACACTAAGGTAAAGGAGTAGGAATTACACCTGTTAGAAAATGCTACCAGGTGGAAAACTGAAGTGGTGTTATGTGAAAACTGATTCTTCCTTTTAAGGTTCTTCCTATTCAGTTGGTAATATATAGTTTAGATTAATGAATTATGATTTAACATTTATTAAACCACCTACCATTTTTAGTCCAAAAATATACACTATAGAGTAGACAGATTGAGAGGATATACAGGGAAGATGTTAGGAAAGATGATTAGAGGATTTAGAGTATTAGGACAGATATTTAAGGGAAGAAGACACATAGACTGGTAGAGATGAAGGTTAAAGAAAATCCAAGTGGGGAATGAAACACAAAAAATGCGTAAACTTAAGACTAAATAAAATGTGCTAGAGGGATAGTAAAATAGCAGTACAGGATGGAAGAACAATCGTATTTTCATTTGTGATATTTGAAGATGCTGTGAGTGTTAAGGATGAAAAAGATAGGTCCTATAACTTGAATAGTACTGATTTCAAGCAAAGATATTCACATTTATTTATACTTTCATTCATTCAAAAATTTTTATTTTTAACAACCTCCATATACCAAACATTCTTGCAGATACTGGTATTGTAAGAATTAACCAGACAGAAAGAAAAATCCCTGCCCTAGTATGTTTATGTTCTAACAAATATATAATTAAAATACATAGTAATATTTTATATTTTAGCATATAAAATATATAGTACATCAGAATTTTCATCAACATAAGAAACAAGCACATAATCATTCCATTAGATCTCATATGATAAATTTTCTCTGGTTGATAGATGCCATCAATGAAAAAAGACATTACTATCATATATGAAAAGATGCCACATGTGGGCCCTGCCTTCGAATATTGGGTCTTAATGCTTTGTATTGTGTTTATAACAAGAAACTATGTTTTCAATATTATCTGATGCTAATTGAAAGTAACACTACAAATATGATCTACTTCTTCATGTCAAAACAAAGAGAACAACGAGATGTTAAAACAACCAGTCATTATTTATCATTGTCTATTCTTATTCTCTTCATATCTTTGCCTTGTTGAAATTGAGTTTTTTGAAATTGTACAACTGAATACAATTAATCTATAGACTCTCTTTCTCCAGGAACATTTTCAGATGTGTTTGGGGTGGGAGGCAGGTGATAGTGCAGGAAGGTGCTAGTGAATCATTTTCAATTTGAGTGAAGTTCACCTGCTAGCATTTCAAGTTCATCATTAGCATTTCCATGTAATTCTATGCATACAGCTAGAGATGAATCTCTCTCTGAGCCTATACTCAGGAATGACTTACTATATAACAGCAAGTACACAAAAATCAGTTTTTATTAACAGGAGCGTTGCTGTGCCATAGAAAATGAGGAGTTGCTATATAGAGAGATATATTTTTACTTATTTATTTATTTTTAAGAAATAACAAGAAGGAAGAAACATCACTAATATGACTGAAAGGAGAAGCACTCAGACAAAAATAACGTACTAATGTGTTTTTCTTTTTCCAAACATGATGAATGAAAATGAAGCAACCATGAGGATGAATATTCAAGCAGATTCTGACAGTGGCAGCACTAGAGGGTTAATCTTTAAAAGAATAAATTAATTTTGAACAATTTCTCCTATGCTTTGGATTAGAATCGAACATTATTTTCACCTTTTTAAAGATTTTTATTAAAATACAGCTGACATAAAATATTGTAATAGTTTCAATTGTACACTACAGCTATTCAACATATACATAAAGAAGAGATCATCGTAAGTCCAACAACTATCTGACACTGTGCAATGCTATTGCAATAACATTGACTATATTCCCTATGCTGTATATTATATCCTTATACTTATTTGTTTTATACTTGGAAGAATAAACTTATTTCCCCTCAAATTGTGTCTCCCTTTTTAAAATTTTTTATTAGAGTTGACATTTAATATAATTTTACATTAGCTTCAGGTAAACAGCATAGTGGTTAGACATTTACATAATTTACAAGGTGATCTCCCCTATTAGCCTAATACCTACCTGGCACTATACATAGTTATTACCATATTACTGACTATTTCCTATGCTTTCCTTTACATACCTGTGACTCTTTCGTGACTACCAATTTGAACTTTTTAACCTCCTCACTTTTTTCACCCAGCCCTCCAACTTCTCCCATCTGGCAATCGCCAGTTTGTTTTCTGTATCTACAAGTCTGTTTCTGCTTTGTTTATTTTTGTCCTTTAGATTCCACATATAAGTGAGATCATATGGTATTTGTCTTTCTCTGCCTAACTTATTTCACTTAGCATAATACCTTCCAGGTTCATCCATGTTATTGCTCATGGTAAGATTTAATTATTTTTTTTTAAGACTGAGTAAAATTCCATTGTATAGATGCACTACTTCTTTATCCAAATGTCTATTGATGGGCACTTAGATTGCTTTCATTTCTTGGCTATTGTAAATAATGCTGCAATGAACATAGAGGTGCATAAATCTTTTTTTTTATTTATTAAAATTATTGGAGTTACATTGGTTAATAAAATCAAATAGGTTTCAAGTGTACAATTCAGTAATATAGCATATGTATATTGCATTGTGTGTTCACCACCCAAAGGTTTATTTCCTTCCACCATCAAATATTTGAGCACACTTACCCTTATCTGACTCTTTCTTCCCCCTTCCCTCTGAAGACCCCTAATCCACCGTCTCTGTTCAACAGTCTCTGTTTGCCATGTTTGTTTGTTACTTTTAGTTTTATATCTCACATATGAGTGAAATCAAATGGTTCTCAGATTTTTCTGTCTGACTTACTTTGCCTAGCATGATAATCTCAAGATCTATTCGTGTTGTCTCAAATGCCAGTATTTCATCTTTTCTTTTGGCTGAGTAATATTCCATCGTATACATATACCATCTCTTTGTTATCCAATTATCTATCAAAGGATACTTTGTTGGTTTCCATGTCTTGGCTGCTGTGAATAATGCCGCTATGAACATCTGGATGCATATATCTTTATGGATAAATGTTTTCAAAATTTTGGGGTAGGTACTCAAAAAAAGAATTGCTCAGTCATATGGTAATTCTATTTTTAATTTTTTGAGGAAAACTTTTTACTGTTTTTCATATTGGCTGTACCAATTTATATTCAACCCAGCAGTGTGAAATGGTTCCTTTTTGCCCGCAAACTCTTTAACACTTGTTATTGCTTGTCTTGTTGATGATACCCATTCTAATAGGTGTAAGGTGGTATCCCATTGTATTTTTGATTTGCATTTCCCTAATAGCTAGTGACATTGAGCATCTTTTCATATGTCTGTTAGTCACTTGTATATCTTCTCAAGAGAAGTACCTGTTTGTGTCCTCTGCCAATTTTGTAATTGTATTTTTTTTTTACTGTTGAGTTGTGTGTGTTTGTATATTTTAGATATTAGCCCCTTATTGAAGGTGTTGCCTCTTTGTCTTTGGCTGTGCAGAAGCTTTTTAGTTTGATATAGTCCCATTAATTTATTTCTGTTTTTACTTCCCTTGATTTTGAGGTAAAACTCATAGAATCCTCTCTAAATCCAAGGTGCGTGATTTTAGTATCTATATTTTCTTCTATGTAATTTATTTTTTAAAGCCTTATGTTTAGGTCTTTGATCGATTTTGTGTTAATTTTGGTGTATAATGACAGAAGGCAGTATGCTTTCATTCTATTACATGGGGCTTCCAAATTTTCCCAGCACCATTTATTGAAGAGCCTCACCATTTCTCTTTTGCCTTTTTTGGCTCACGTGTCAAAAATTATTAGATCATATATACGGGGTTTATTTCTGGACTCTGAATCCTGTTCCATTGGTAAATGTGTCTGTTTTTCTGCCAATATAATGCTGTTTTCGTTATTGTCACTTTGTTAGTCTTATTTGAAGTCAGACAGAGTGACACCTCCAGACGTGTTCTTTTTCCTCAGGATTACTTTTCCTATTCGGGGGCCTTTTGTGTTTCCATACAAATCTGATGAGTTTTTGTTTTATTTCTTTAAAGAATGCCATTTGGATTTTGATGGGGATTCCATTAAATCTGTATAATGCTTTAGATAATAAGGTCATTTTGACTGTGTTCTTCCAATTCTTGAACACAGAATAACTTTCCATTACACTGTATCTCTTCAATTTCTCTTTTTTTAAATTTTTTTATTTTAGTTAGTTTCAAGTATACAGTACATTGGTTAGACATTTATATAGTTTATAAAGTGATTTTCCTAATGGCTACTTCTCTCCTTTGGTTTTCCACCTAGCCAAGATATTAATGCTAAATGCATCCCCTATGCCATGCTCCCCATCCCTGTGACCATCTATCAACTACTAATTTGTACTTATTTAACCCTTCACCCCATTCTCACAGAACCCTAATTTCTCCTCCTCTCTTTCTGTCACCAAATTGTCCCCTATATTTGTGAATCTGTTTTTGATTAATTTGTTCTTTTCCTTAGATTCCGCATATAAGTGAAATCATATGGTATTTATCTTTCTCTGTCTGACTTATTTCACTCAGCACGATAACCTCTAGATCCATCCATGTCGTTGCAAATGGAAGGATTTCATTTTTTTAATGGCTGAGTAATATTCCATTGTATATATGAACCATAACTTATTTATCTAATAATTTGTTGATGGGCATTTAGGTTGCTTCCATAACTTGGCTATTGTAAATTGTGCTGCCATGAATATTGGGGTACATAGATCTTTAGAAATTATTGTTTTGGTTTTCTTTGGATAAATATCCAGAAGTGCAATTGCTAGGTCAAAAAGTATATCTATTTTTAATTTTTTGAGAAACCTCCAGACTGTTTTCCATTGTGGCTGTACCAATTTGCAATCACACCAACAATGAGGGTTCCCTTTGCTCTGCCTCCTTTCCAACACTTCTTTGATTTATTGATGATAGCCATTCTTCAATTTCTTTTAATAATATCTTATAGTTTTCAGTGTATAAGCTTTTCACCTGAGTCATTAGATGTATTTCTAGATATTTTACTTTTTTTGTTGCAATCGAAAAAGTATTTTTTTCATTTTTTCCTGAAAATTCATTGTGAGTGTACAGGAATGCTATAAATTTTTGTACATTGATTTTGCATTCTGAAAATTTAGTATATTTTTTATTATTTCTAATGGACTTTTTTTAGTGGATTCTTTAGTGTTTTCTATAGAGAGAATCATGTCATCTGCAAAAAGTGACAACTTGAATTTTTTATTCTCCATTTGGTTGCCTTTTATTTTTTTCTCTTCCATGATTGCTTTAGCTAGGATTTCCAATACTATATTGATTACAGTGGTGATAGTGGACAGTGTTTTCTTGTTTCTAATCTTAGAGGGATAGATTTTCTTCTTTTTTTTTTATTAAGTATGCAGTTAGCTGAGGGTTTGTTGTATATGGCCTTTATTATATTGAGGTACTTTTCTTCTATATCTATTTTATTAAGTGTTTTAATCATAAGTAGATACTATATCTGGTCAAATGCTTTTTATGCATCTATTGATATAATTATATAATTTTTGTACTATTTCGTTTATGTGGTATATCACATTGATCAATTTGCGTATGTTAAAACATCCCTGTGTCCCTAGGATAAAGCTCACTTGATCATGGTGTATAATCTTTTTAATGTTTTGTATTCGATTTGCTAGTATCTGATTGAGGATTTTTGCACCTGTGTTCATGAGAGAGATTGGTCTATAGTTTTCCCTTTTTGTGTTATCTACCAGGTTTTGGTATCAGGATAATGTTGGCCTTATAAAAAGATTTAGGAAATATTACCACTTTAATTTTCTAGAAATGTTTGAGGAAAACAGGTATCAAATTTTCTTTGAGTGTTTTGTAAAATTCACTAGTGAAGCTATCTGGTCTTGGACTTTTACTTTTGGGAAGGTTTTTAATAATTGTTTCAATTTCCATACTGTTGATCAGTCTATTTAGATTTTCAGGTTCTTCTTGTTTCAGTTTAGGAAGGTGGTATATTCTCAAGAACTTGTCCATTTCTTCTAGATTCCTAAATTTGGTGGCATATAATTTTTTGTAGTATTCCTGTAAGATCCTTTGTATATTGGCGTATCTGTCATAACATCTCCTCTTTCATCTCTGATTTTGTTTATTTGTATCCTTTCTCTTTTTTTCCATATTGAGTCTAGCTAGGGGTTTGTCAATTTTGTAGTCGCAAAGAACCAACACTTTATGCATTAATTTTTCTATTGCCTTTTTATTCTGCTGGCATGGCCAAGACTTTATTTTCAATTTAATTTAATTTTGCTCTAATTTTGATTATTTTTTCCTTTTGCTAATTTTAGGCTTCACTTGCTCTTCTTTTTCTAGTTTTTAAGATCAAATGTTGGGTTGTTTATTTGGGTTTGTTCTTGTTTTGGGGGCTAGGCCTGTAATGATATGAACTTTCCCTTTATTACTGCTTTTGCTGTGTCTCAAAAGTTTCGATATGTTGTATTATCAGTCTCATTCATTTATATATATCTCTTGATCTCTCTTTTTATTTCTTCTATGACCCAGCCATTCTACAATAGCATGTTGTTTAATCTCCATGTATTCGTTTGTTCTTCCTGCTTTTTTTTACATTTGATCTCCAACTTCAAAAGATTGTGATCAGAGAATATGGTTCATATGATTTCAGTCCTCTTATATTTGTTGAGGCTAATTTTGTGTCCTAACATATGATCTATCCTTGAGAATGTTCCATGCACACCAGAGAAGAATGTATGATCTAATGTTTTTAAATGAAAAGCTCTGTAAATATGAATTATGACCAATTGGTCTAATATGTCATTTAAGAATATTATCTTATTTACTTTCTGTTTTCAATATATATCCATAGCTGACAGTGAAGTATATAGATCCTCTGCTATAAATATTTATTGTTAACTTTTCTCTTTAGTTCTGTAGTAGTTCCTTTTTTTTATTTTGGTGCTCCCTGATTGGAAGCACATATATTGATGTGTTATGTCTTCTTGGTGTATTGTTCCTTTATTATTATGAAATGTCCATCTTTGTCTCTCCTTACCTTTTTATCTTGAAGTCTATTTTGTCGGACATAAGTACGGCTACAACCACTTTCTTTCTGGATGCTATTTGCTTGGAGTATCGTTCTCCACCCTTTCACTTTGAGTCTATATATGTCCTTGCATCTGAGATGTGTCTCTTTTTCTCTTGAAGGCAGAATATGGTTGGATTTTGTTTTTTGATCATATCTGTTACTCTGTGTCTTTTTATTGGTGAGTTCAGTCCATTTACTTGGTGACTATTGAAATATGAAGTTTTCCTATAGACATTTTTTCTTTTGTAGTAGCTCAGTCTCTCTATTGTTTCTTTGTCCTTGTGTTTGTTATTTTAATTTTGTGGTATTTTATGGTGTTTCCTTCTATTTCCTCTTGCTTTCTGTTGTGTGTCTCAGTTCTTGATTTCTTGTGTGGTTACTATTAAGTTTATGTAAAAAAAAAAAGAGTTTTATATATACAGTAGTCTTTTTTCTTCTGCACACGTCTTATCTCCATTGCCTTTTGCAGTTTCAAATCTTTACTTCCTCCCCTTCTCAGTATATTTTTGACTTGCATTGTCCCTCTTTATGCTGTATGCTCCTTCTTAAGTTTCAGTAGCTGTTGTCTCCTTCTCTTTTTAAAGCTTTTTTTTCTTTTACCTTAAACTTTACATAATAATTAAACTTATAATGCCCTTTTCTTAATAAGAGTTACATTTTTCCACTTTTATGTGCCTGTTAGTCAACTAAGATGTAGTTATGTATTGTTTGTCCTTTTGTTTCAAATAGAATGACCCTCTTCACTATTTTCTGTAATGCAGGCCTTGTGGTAGAAAATTCCCTTCACTTTTGTATGTATGAAAAAGTCTTTATTTATTCTTCATATCTAAAGGAGAACTTTACTGGATACATTATTCTTTTGTAAATTTTTAATTAAGTGTGTTGTGGTAACATTAGTTAATACAATTATATAATTTTCAGGTGCATATTATCATTTAACATCTGTATATTCTATTGTGTGTTTACCACCCAAAGTCCAGTTTCCTACAGCTACCATATATTTGATCCCCTTTACCCAATTCACCCTCCCCCTAAACCCTATATTTGACTCCCTTTATCCCGTCTACCTCCTTCCTCCTCCTCAACCCCACTAGTAACCCCTAGTTTATAGTCCTCTGGTAACCAGTAGGCTATAGTCCATGTCCATGAGCCTCTGCTTGTTTGTTCTGCTCATTTGTTGCAAAATCACTAACTATTCACATACCAGCTATTTCTAAGCAGAGTTACCAAGAGAAATTTCTCTGCTTGTTATACTACATGTTGCATTAATAATACAAAGGTGTAGCTAATACATAAAGTAGAGGAAATGGCAAAGTTACTTATATGTGCCTTTGAAATAGATGTGGGTTTTTTCTTCAATAAATTTTTCTCTTAAACCATGATTTGTTTAAAGAACTATTAATTTTACTTATTGGAAAAAAAACAGCATTTTTTCCCATTCAGTAATTTATTGACCTTTTATTAGGTACCTACTCTGTGCCAAAGTCTTTAATAGGTACTGAGAATATAATATAAAAAAAGCCATCTCTACACTCATGGTACTCATGTTCTACTTGAGATGACAGATACAAAAATAAATAATGGCAAAACAAAGTGATAATTTTTAAAATAGAGATATGCACTTTTTTCCCTCTCACTGTAATAAACTAAGTCATGGAGTACAGTATATTAATTCTGTTAATGTGGATGGGAGTTGAGAGGTTCTTCAGAGAACAAATTTTATAAACTGTGCATTAAAAAATAAATACACTCACCAGTTAAAAAAAAAAGAATTTGTAGTGATGTGAAAGATATTTTAACTGGAGAGAATAAAATTGAGGTATGAAAATTGGATAAACCATTTAAACAATGGAGAGGAAGGTTAGAGGGAGGCAGTGTGATATAATAATCTGAAAGTGGCAGATAGAGGCTAGTATGAAATATTTTTTTTGGAGGATGCGCAAGCAGATATTTGAATCTTGGTCCATGTGTTTGCACATCCACATGAATGCTGTATTTTTGAGTCTTCATGGATAAGTTATATGTACATATACAACTTAAGCTTATTTCATATGTTCTATCTCATATAAGTATCCAAGTTCTATCCTGTATACTGAATTTACACTCAGATATAGAAGACATGATATTGCATGTAATTTGCTTTTTATGTTAAGAGAAGCAGTTAATAAAGGTACCCTTGGATATTGTAGGAATAGACTAATGATGGTTATTTTATACATGGACATAGTAAAAACAAATCATCCACACTAGTTGTCTTTGCTTTTAAAAAACAAACTAGCAAGCTCAAAATTTTCTAAAGTGCTTTGGAAAAGGAAAAATAATTTATGTCTCAAAGGGAAAAACATGGCATAGATGATCGAGGCTTGGTTCATCCCTCTTGAGACCAAATCAGAGTTGTGACAGAAACCCAGAGCAAACAGCAAAGTTGCTTGAGATCCGGATGAACAGAAGCACTACAACCAGGGAGAGAAATAAGTAATGAACCAGCAACAGTAGAAGATAGAAGGGGGCGAAGACGTGAGGCTACCGGGTCCCGAGCAGTTGAGTGGGACAGAAACTATGGCAGTGGCAGCGACAGCAGCAGCTGGCAGCTGCAGTCACCTCTTAAAACGGCTGTGTTCACGAGTGGACTTTGACAGTGATGGACTTGGTCGCTCTGAGCACCAGCTCCAGGTTGGCTCCACAGGGGGTATTGGGGACTTACAGGAGTACACTGAGTTGCCACAGTGAGGGCCAGAGGTGAGGATATCTCCCAGGTAGAATAAACAGCAGTATCCATTGTTCCTTTGTTGAGTCCTCCCCCCTCACAGTGTGTAAATGCAGCACCGACTGCCATAGCTGAAACTCTGCTTCCCCCAACCCAAGCTACATCCAGTTGTGTCCTTGGGAAGTTTGGTGCTCCTTGCTGAGCCATCTCCAAGACTCACACTGGTGGCAGCTGGCCTCAGTTTCTGGTGTGGCCTCTTGAGGCAACTATAAGCACATCATTTATGGATTACTTGTTGAATCTTAACAGGTGGCTCCCAGAGGGGCACAGGCTGGGGATAAACTTGGCCTGCAGCTGAACCGCTCTCAGGACTGTGCCACTGGACACCTACTACACAAAGCTGCACTAATAAGACTGAGATACTTAGGAGCTCTGCTTAGTACATAGAAACAGACACAGAAAAGCAGGTAAAATGCGAAGACAAAGAAGCAGAAACCATATGAGAGAACAGAATAGAGATATAGGAATAATGGAGTCAAGCAATCTAAGATGCAGAGTTCAAAATACTGGTTATAGAGATTCTCAATGAACTTAGGAGAAGAGTAGATGAACTCAGTGAAAACTTTAACAAAGAGATAAAAAACATAAAAATGGAAATGGAAATTTTAAAAGAGAACCAGTCAGAAATGAAGAACACATTATCAGAGATGAAGAGTATATTAGAGGGAACCAACAAAGTAGATAAAGAAGAGGATCAAACCACTGATATAGAGGATGGTGAAGCCAAGGGCACTCAATCAGCACAGGAAAAAAAAAAAAGCAAAACTAATATGGTTGAACCTATGTAATATATTAAGCGATAAAAGTATCCATGGCGCCAACCAGGGCGCTGAAAAAAAAAAAAAAGATGTCGAAGAGCTATTTGAAGAAATAATGATGGAAAACTTCCCTCACTCGGTGACAGAAATAGACATACAACACCAGAAAACTCAGAGAGTCCCAAAGAAAGATGAACCCAAAGAGGCTCACACCAAGACGCATTATAATTAATATGCCAAAGGTTAAATACAAAGAAAGAAACTTAAAAGCAGCAAGAGAAAAGCAATTAGTTACCTACAAGAGAGCACCCATAAGACTGACAGCTGATTTCTCAAGAGAAACTATGCAGGACAGAAGGTCTTGGCACAAAATATTTGATATGATAAAAACCCAGGATCTACAACCAAGAATATTTTATGCAGCAAAACTATCATTTAGAGTTGAAGGACAGATAAAGGGCTTCCCAGACAAAAATAAGCTAAAGGAATTTATCAACACCAGGCCAGTATTACAGAAAATGTTGGAGAGACTTCTTTAAGAAGAAAAAAAAAAACAAAAACAAAAACAAACAAACAAAAAACATGTGTCAAAAACAGGAATAAAGAATAACATTAACTGCTTTCCTATCAACAAGTACCTCAAATGGAAAAGAATTAAGAGCTCCAACAAAAAGGTAAGGTGGCTGAATAGATAAGAAAACAAGAACCCTACGTATGCTTCCTACAAGAGACTCACTTCAGATTAAAAGACACACACAGAATAAAAGTAAGGGGATGGAAAAAGATATTGCCTTGATGGACCTAGAGGGCATTGTGCTGAATGAAATAAGTCAGATTGAAAAAGACAAATATTGCATGATTTCATGTACATGTAGAATCTAAAGAGTAAAATAAACAACAACAAAATGAAAACAAACATAGATACAGAGAATATTTTGAGAGCTATTCTATGGGAAGGGGTTTGGGGTGAATGATGAAGAGGGACAAAGTGATTAATAAATGCAATTAGATAGTTACAAAATAGACAGGGAGATATAAATTGTAGCATAAAGAAAATAGATAACAATGTTTCAATAAAAATGTGAAGAGAAAGAGGGTTATTAGATTTAGTGGGGTGATCACTCTGTGAGTTATATAGATCTTTAAGCACTATGCTGTACAAGTGAAACAAATATATTATTGTATGCCAACTATAATTGAAAAAAACATTGAATTGTATAATGTAAATATGAGCAACTAATAATACTTCATGCTCCTACAAAACTGAGATTTGGGTTAGATTATTAAAATTTTAATTATCATTCTGATGTAAACAATAGAGTGAATATGACTGATAGCAAGTATAATATTTCCCCTACCAATGCCTATGTCTTCCCTAATGTATACTTCAACCCTGTACTAAATGACAATATTTTACACTTCTTAAACTGGATCCTGAAAATTCTGGCTATGAGTCTTGTTATGGTGTCACTAATGTTGCAGCTTGATATTCTGGGTTATTTTCACCCATGAATCCAATTGCTTGCAAGAGAGAGGCCTAAATAATGTTTGTTTATCCACTCTGTTAATTCCCTCTATGTCAGTTATTTGAAAATAGAACCCATAATGTGAGATTTACTATGATATTCTTAACTTTGTAGTGAATTGAAGTGTTTGTAGCATCTGTAAAATTGACTGATAGTTTCTTATACTGCCAGCAGTTCTACAGATAATAAAATTTTTATGTTTGGAAAAGCAGTAAGGTCAAACAACTACAGAAGTTCGCCTAGAAATGCTCCTTCTGATATTGTAGAAATACTAAAAGCAGCTTATACAAATGATCTGCTTCAAGGAAGTGAATATATAGCGAGAAGGAGAATGCTGACAGAGAGAAAGATAGAGAAAAACAGATGCGTGAGACAGTAGTTTGAAAAATAAATACCTGAAAAATGGGCATAGACAATCTAGTTTATATCTTTCAATATTTAATTTGAAGAATAAATGCATTGTTTTATATGTTTTATTTTTGGCAGGTGCAAAAATATACTACCATACATTGGGAAGTAAAAACCTAAGCCTGTACTAGTCAAATGGGGAGAAAAAATAATTAGTACTCTTCAACTCTAGTTAGTCTATTTCTTCATTCTCTAGACCTGAGACCGCTTTCAAATTTGTATAAAGAAGTCCTTCATGTGAGGATTGGAGAGAAAGTTCTTCCTCCTCCCATCACATATGTTAATGATCAGAGTATAGTTTTCTCCCATAATGGTTTTGGTGGAGTACATCTTTCTTCCCTGCGAGAATCAAAGAAATATACCTTGTTATGGGCTTCTTTCTTCCCACCTAAATCTATTTCCTATAGTGGCAATGTCCAGTATGAACTTATTGAACAACTAATCCATATAATTTTACTACTTTCTTCAAAAAGTATTGAAATTCATTTTCTGAAAGCATGTTCTTTTATAAATAATTCCCCACTTTCTACCTCCATGTTTAAAGATACTTTAGGTTAAGTAGTAACTCTTCCTACTAATAATTTTAGTCTAATTGGGTGGTCACTAGTTATATGGTATGTTATAATTCCATGTGCTTGCTTTTCTGATTCCCATGATATTCCAATAATAGCATTTCACATTAGCAAGTTTTAGGCAGGCCTGTAGTACTCTTCTATTGAGAATCTTAATTAAACTTGTTCCAAATTAAAACAGCCTTTGCTGAAACACTCATCAGACAAGCTTTATAGGCTTGCCTGGGACACAGGAGACAATGCTATGATCAGTGGAAGCACAACAGGGATCAAAACCTAAGCAGTAAACTTGATGATTCACTGGGAGGTAATTTATTACACCCACTAGACCCACTAATATGATGAAAGACAAGTAAGGAGGTAGGAAGATTAATAAAGAATGTAAAATATTGGGACAGAGTAAATGTGATGTAATTTGATAGTACTACTGTATGATTCTACTATCCTCCAAAAGAAACAACCAAAATAAAAGGAAAACCACAGCTTTATTTTTTCATGCTAAGAAACTGGAACAGTTAAACACTCAGTCAGTCGTCTGTTTTGGTTTACTGAGGTTAGTGCTGACCGCTGTCTTCCAAGCCTCCAAAGTCCAGATTTTAAAAAATTATCTGTGGACCATTTGATGATACCAGCTCATGATCAAATTGTTCCTGTAATTCATTGACCTCATGCTCTCTTCATCCTTCACCTGACTCAGGAAAGCTATTCTCAAGAAAGAAACTAGTCCAATTACACTAACATAAAAATGAATGATAAGGTTTATCTTATTAATATTCTCATGGATATTAATATTTGACAGTAAAAAATGGATTAGTTTCAGCCCAAAATATTAGCTGTTTTTGAATTTTGTACACTTTGCTGAATCAATGTTTTCTTCTAGAATTTTTAGTTTTGACTATACATCAAAATTTTTGCTAAAAAGCTTCTGCATAGTGAATGAAACCATCAACAAAATGAAAAGGCAACCTATGGAATGGGAGAAAATGTTTTCGAACCATATGTCTGACAAAGGGTTAATAACTAAAATACAGGAAGAACTCATACAACTCAACAGGAAAAACAAACGAACAATTTGATTTAAAAATCGGCAGAAGAACTGAATGGATATTTTCCCAAAGAAGACATACAAATAACCAAAGGGTACATAAAAAGATTCTCAACATTACTAATCATCAGGTAAATGCAAAACAAAACCACAATAAAACACCTCACACCTGTTAGAATAGCTACTATCAAAAAGACAAGAAATAACAAATGTTGGCAAGGATGTGGGGAAAAGGGAACCCTTGTGTACTGTATATATAAATGGAATATTATTTATCCATAAAAGGAAGGAAATTCCAGTATTTGTGACAATGTGGATGGACCTTGAGGGCATTATGCTAAGTGGAACATGTCAAACAAGAAAAGACAAATATGTGTGGAATAAAAAAAAAAAAAAACGAACTCATAGAAATAGAGAATGGATAGGTGATTGCCAGGGGTGGGGGCTGGGGGGTGGAGGAAATGGACGAAGGTGGGAAAAAGGTATAGATTTCCAGTTATAAGATAAGCATGTCATAGGGATGTACTGTACAATATGGCAAATATAGTTAACAATACTGTATTATATTTTTGAAAATTGCTATGGGAGTATATCTTAAAAGTTCTCACTGTAAGAAAAAACATTTGGAACTATGTGAGGTGATGGATGTTAACTAAAATTATTGTGGTAATTGTTTGGCAAAAAACTCATATATTAAATCATTATGTTGTACACCTTAAACTAATACAATGTTATATATCAATTACATCTCAATAAAACTGGAAAAAAAGACTAGCTCAGAGTTGGATAAACGTTAGTTAAATCTTGGATCTTTCATCAAATAATTGTTTGACCTTAGAAACTTTCTAGACCTCTTTCCTTATCTATTAAATAAGAACAATAATAGTTTCTTCCTAATAGTATTATTTTGAGTATTAATTATATAATGCATATAACTCCCTTAGCTTTTTGCCTGGCACACAGTAAATACTCAGAAAATGTTACCAATAATTATTAAGCCTCATGTACAACTTGGAAATACTTTCTAGGCACATTTAATATATTATATAGGACAAATATTTCTTTTTAAAAAAACTATATGTGGGAAATAATGTTTTTATACTTTCTGTCTGGGGCATAATATTTAAATTTTTGTTTTATAGTAAATAATATATTTTGTGAGATATCGACAAAATTTTTGTTCACTACGAACAAGAGAGGTCTCAGCTCATGCTTCTATATAAATTTTATTTATGTAGTAATCCCATCTACTAGATTATCTAAGAGGCATTCATAATTCTCTTCACTGTATTAAGTTTTGTATAGGAGAACAACAACAACAACAACAACAACAACAACAACAACAACAATTAAGCCTAGTTTTTCCCTGAAGAATTATAATTAAGGAAGAATGATACACTCCTGTTAGTAGGTAAAATATTTTTGAAATACCTCCTCACTTGTGTTTATTTATTGGTAGGCCAATCTTTCTTTTACACCTTGCCATCAAGTTGTAGTCATGAGATTGGGTTAAGAATAAGCAATATATGATATTGAGTAGGTAGAAAACCTGAAGCTTGTTTTCTTTGACCCAAATATGAGAAAGAAGTAGTTAATAGACAGAAAGTGGAATTTCTGTTATCACATCCTAAGAGATTCTGGAGAGAACAAGATAGAGTCATTTTGATAAAGTCACATGTCAGCTTCCTTGTCCACATCCCCAAATTCAAGTTATGTATTTGTGTGTGTAAGGGGGTGAGTCTTTAGCGATATCTAAGTATGAATGAAGGAGCTAGAAGGTATCAGGGTTAGTGCCCCATTTTTTTAAGTATAGTAGATATTGTGGACTGAATTGTGTCCCTGCCCCCCGAATTCACATGTTGATTCTCTAATCCTCAATGTGACTATATTTGGAGATGGAGCCTTTAGGAAGTAATTAAGTTTACTTGAGGTCATAAAGGTGGGGCCTGAATCAAATAGGACTTGTGGCTTTATAGGAAGAAGAAGACTCCTTCCTTGTTCTCTCCACACTGCTCCCTCTTACTCTTTTTCTCTCTCTCTTTCTGAGTGCTCACATAAAAGAAAGATCATTCGAGGACACAGCATGAAGTTCACTGCTTACAAACAAGAGAGGCCTCGGCAGAAACAAAATCTGCTAATACCTTGATCTCAGACTTCCCAGTCTTCAGAACTGTGGGAAAATAAATTTATGTTATTTAAATCACTCAGTTTGTGGTATTTGGTTATGGCAGCCCAAGCTGACCAAGACAAGGGAAGGGCTGCAAGTTTCTAAAAGCAGCACGCACAGCTATTTCCAATGTGGTAAGAGATAAATGGTACAGCATCATTGATGAGCGCCAATATATATATATATATGGCTGAGGCAATGTTCCTGGTTCCCCAGGTTAAATAGGTACAAAGGATTCAGAAGTTCAACCATAAGGTCCCTTGGGGATACTGAGAATGCAGGTGGGGAACCCAAGGCCTGCAGCCAGTAGAAGGAGACTGTTTTTTGATGAGAACATAGAGTCTGAATAAATGACTGGACCATGAGCTCTATAAGTAGGTTTCAGTACATAATCCTAGAAGACCAAATGAGATTCATGTTATCCTAGTAGTTAATAGTCCAGAGAACAGACCAGCTCAGTCACTTTCAACAGTGACTGATAATAATCCAGAGATCAGTCTTCACCACAATGAAATGGCATGGACATACCACTTCTTAAAATATCCATATTCTATTTTGTAGGAAAAGGGTGGAAGAACTCTAAAAGACTACGGAGTTTTCTGAATTCATCAAGCACAAATGAGTCACATAAAGAAAATACTGGCATTATTGGATCAGTATCAGTCTTAGTTTAAACTAATATTTAGTTTAAATGATTTAGTAGTTTTTGTCTTTCTAGCCATCTCTGACCCTGTCATCAAATGGATGGGACTCTTCAGAAATATTAGATTGTTAATTTCTGAAGAAATAAAGCAGTTAAATTGCCTTCACATATCTTTAAATTGTATAAATACATTTTGTATTCACAATGCACTTATTTTTTCATGAGATTATCTTACTCCTGGGGTGAAAAATAAGTTTTCTATCAAGGATCACCTCTAAGCATTTGGTAATTGCTGCTTGAAGTGTTGAGTTGGAAAGTATTCTAAGGCTTCATCTTGATTCTGAGGAAACAACTGCCATGATTTAATGATAGGTGTTAGGCTTAGAAATGGGATGAAGTAATAGTAGCACATTTGTTAAGTATTCATTGGCACTGGCTTATATTAATATAAAGCCGAAGTTCTTCACATAGAAAAGACTCCTCAACCTGACACTTGACATTAGTTTAAGTTGCTGATTAGGTTTCCTGATATGAAGGAAACACTGTATCCACTTCTGTCTTCTAGAATAATGGAATGTTTTATTTTAAGAGATGCATTCTTTTGTTTAAGAAAGTGCCTTGATGGGACTTTATGGTAATCCTGAATTACTGAAAGATATTATTCTCTCACAGTAGTGTTCAAATCATGAAATTGGGGTTTTTTATAAAAGAAACAGATTCTCCATCATAATTGCCCAAAACAAATCTTTTACTAATCTTTTTACTGCTGCATTTTTTGCTTCTTTCCTCAAAACTTACCCATTCTAGATATCAGCTACCTAATCTAATAAAAATTAATCCACGCCAAAAGTTTTAAAACATCTTCATAAATAGCAGTTATTTAGCTTAGATCTTATGTTGCCTAATTGATTAAGGGCTCTTGACAGAAATTTCACTCAGTGGAGGACAGTGGCTAAGAAGATACCTATTTAGGGCAAACTAGTCATCATCAATATATTTGTGGAAACAGTGTGCCTGCTTTACTAATTTCTTGAGTGACTCTTAGGAAATGGTTTCACATTTATATTTTTAATGTCATAATTGGTTGCCACGAGAGGTACCTTATTCAGAAATTTTTGAGATCTTATTATAATAGTGCTATCATTGCTGTGATTAAGTTATATGTACAATGCACGCTTCACTCAGCTTGCAATTTTTAAGTTGCTTTAATGAACAGAATTTTAAAAAACCTTTTCAACATTAGGAAGAAAAGTGTTTAAAATAGAGAATGTGGAGCAAGGAAGGAAAACACAGACTTGATAGCTATAGAAGGATAAAGAAAATGCAGGAAAATCATAAG
>NW_024345861.1:1548778-1560478 GCF_902729225.1 Pteropus medius | reverse complement strand
TTAGGCAATGACCTTCTTGTGGGTAAAGGTCTTCTCTTCATCGTCTTTGTGTCACAGAGATTCTTGTGAAAAGTAGGTACTCAGCAAATATGTGTTGAATAAATGGTTGGTAATGACTGTCATTTTATTTTCTATTTTTATAAAGGTAAGGGTTGAAGTTCCTATAATCATACATGTTTCTGCAATCATAAAAGATGAAAGTAGAGCAGCCATCCATTAAAAGTCTGATTACCTACACATCAAGCAACAACATAATAATACTTTTATCCTATCATTAAAATACATATAATTAGCTTGAAGCTTGCATATGTCTAATAAGATGATTTTGCTATTTAAGGATTCTTTAACTCTGCCAGAATGTCATAAAAATAGATTCATACATGTTTTTCTAGATCACTTCAATAATGTGTTATAAATGTAACTCATGTTTCCCTTGTAATTGGAAAACATACCTACGTACAGTGTCTAACAACTTTACTAATTAACTTTAATGAAGTTTAATTGTTTGTCAAAAATGAGACCTGCAAAATTATATAAAATAAAATCACACATACATTTAAAAATCTTGTTCCAGGTGCATACATGTTAGGAAATCAAACTTATAGTCTACCACCTAAATACGAAATTTACTTATTAGAACTAAAATCCAATTATATCATTCAAATATTTTAATTAATTAATTTATTTTATTTTATTTACTTTATTGGGGCGACATTGGTTAATAAAATTATATAGGTTTCAAGTATATGATTCAATAACACATCATACGTGAATTGCATGGTGGGTTTACCAACCAAAGTCAAATCTCCTTCTAATATGTATTAGATCATCTCTAATCTAATATTTTTCTTTACTTTTCTCTAAATTGTTTTGTTTCAGATAACCATTTGTATTTTTTCACATGATGGTATAGAGTTTCAAGTGCTTCAGTTAGGTTGAAAAAGAAACTACTCTCTATATATTTGTCCATGTGTGAATAATTACATTTTTGGTCACAATAACTGTACAACAGTGTACTAGAAAAATCAATAAAGACAAATTATAAGCACTTTAAGGATGGCCTTTGACATAACTGTACCAGAAAATGAGGGAGCATGCTATGATAGTGTTTCAATATAATTTATGTGAATTAACACTGGCTATAAAATTAATATTTTAAACCTATTTTTAATTATTATATTACTTTCAATAAAGCTTTATATGATTGCAAATATTATTTCTTAGGAGTCAATGGACAGTACTGAACACACTCAATAATTTCAGCAAATACATAATTTTGACTGAAAATCAAAATTCACGGTGTAAGCAAATCCATTATTAAAAAGCATGGAAATATATTTCACATTCAAGTTGTTACAATAAAAGTTGGCCAAATTGCTCATTTTCTTCTCAAAATAGAATGAAACTAATGCTAACATCATCATAAACATTTTGCAGAAATGTAATGCTTAGACGCAATAAAAATAATTTTCAGAAAGAATGCTATATTCTAGGCTCTAGATTGAAAAAAAATATGGTAAGTATGGATAGATAGGTGGGTAAATTAAATAATTTCACTTATTACTTTTTAAGCCAAAGGATTTTTTAACATATATATTTAATTGGGCAAATACTTATATGTACAGAAAAAGAAAATATCAAAAATATAAATTCATTTATATGATGAGCGAATGTATACTTTACATAATTTCCATTTGTCTTTATGTAGCATCAGGCCAAATTGTAGCATCTTTCATATAACAAATCCATACCTATCATTTCTTCAAAGATTTTTTCAGAAAACTTTCTCTGATAAAATTCAATGCACATGGCTTTCCTTTTTTTTTTTTTGTATTTCTTGACACTTATGAGAACTTTGTATTATTTGTTCATAGTTCAAGATTCTCTTAGTTGCATATGCATTTCCACAGATAGATTGTAAGAACCCTGTGAGTGCGGAATGGCTGGTATTATGTGTCTGTATAAAAGAGTGATTCAATAAATACTTAAAAAAGAGCATATGGTTGTTGTAGTTTACCATTTATAAAAAATAAATATTAGTTTTTAAAAGAATACACAAATTCTCAATTTCAATGCAAATAAAATATAAATATACTAGAAATCAAGTAATTTTTAATTCCAAGTATAATAATGATTTCATTGAAATTTGGTTTATTACTTTTTATTATATTGAAAATTTAGTTTAGCAAATATTTCCATCATACTTAAAGTAAAATAAAGTAATAAAATATCAAAGGAGTCAAATATGTGGTGACAGAAAGTAATCTAATTATGTGAGGTGAACACGCAATGTAAATATATATATGCCTTACTGTTAAAATCTTCAGCTGAAACTTACCAGATTTTGTTAACCAATGTCACCATAAAAAAGTAAATAAATAAATTTAAAAAATAATAATAGTTAAATTTCAAAGTGTACTATTTCCTTAATTAAGTGTGGTTTATATTAAGAAAATTTAAGTGATCTAAAATGACATTTAATAATTATATTTTAATGAGAAATATCACACAATTTCTGTCCTATCATCCTGCATGATTTATGACATACTTTCCATGGTATATAAATAGCAGAAGTACTTAACTTCAGGGTCAAAACTGTGTTGGATAAACAATATATAATGCAGAAGAGACTGGATTGTGTAAAGTCTTATTATTAACTTTAGCAGTAAAATCCCCTCCCTATATAGTTTAGAACTTGTATGATCAATTAATAGAACATGGTGCTAATGAAGATGAGTTTTTGAGATTCAATAACCAAATAGGGAAGGTAACTATGTAAAAATAAACTTTGTTTCTTGGTCACATACTGTACATATTCTCCCAGTAATTTATCTTAAAAGTAGTCATGAAGAAAACTAGGGAAACCAACGTTTGTGAATAGCTCACTACAGCCCACTGTGAGCAATAGTTGAAGGTGAAGACACTCCTAGAAATGATAGGACATTTTTACTTTAAATAAACATAGCATTCTTATACTCTTGTAAAAACTTTCAAAGAAATATGGCCCTTTTATTTGTGTCGATTTCACTCTAACTCATAATTCTTTATAATTAAATTTTACATTTTCAGCAAGAATCACAGCATGAGTGATCTCCATGTTCTCCATAGATTTTAACTTTACCCTATCAAGTAATTTTAAATAATTAAAAAATAATGTTCATCAAAATGATTGATTTTATCAAACAAACCTCAGCTGGCTTGCAACTTTCTTGACCCCTTAGCTCATCACTATTCTACATATTCTCCATACTGTCAGATTCTCTCCCTATGATTAATTGATCAAAACAATGACAACCATAAAAGTGTAGACTGCACAAACTCCATGCCCTTAGTATTTTGGCTAAGCACATTTTCTTGTGTAAGTGAACATATGTGAAGTAATAAATCTATTAAAATGGTTTATAAGGTATGCGGCAAAAATCGAATTGTAAGTCACAATTTATGCATAAAATGATAAATGCTCAATAACTTTTGTCTTTGTTTTCTTTTGAGGTAGTGGTATAATTTTTTATTTGTTTTATTTTTAGTTTTGGTTTTCATTTTGAAGATGAAAGGAGATGTTTCTTGGTTAGACATTTACTTTTGGTGCAGGAAAGTGTTAACATAAGTATTATGGCTAAATGAATGCCCCAAAACTGACTATAAAATGGAATATTTTGGAGATCTTAGTGGGCAACAAAAACCACCAGAGAAAGTATATTCGTGGGTAGTGGATTAAAATCCTAGGAGTAAATGGGTAAGTTCTATATAGAAATGTGTTGTTTATATGATTAGGGTTAGACACATATCAATTTTGGGCACTTAAAATGTGACTAGTCCAAACTAAGATACACTGTCAGTGTGAAATACACACAAGGGTTTAAAGACTTAGTATAAAAAAGAGAATGTAACATGTTTCATGCCATGCACATAGTATGCTGTACTTTACATCTCCTTGACTATTTTGTAACTACAATTTATACTTCTTAATCCCTTCAACTTTTTTACCTAGTCCCCTTCCCAACCTTCCTCCCATCAAGAAACCATCAGTTTTTTCTCTGGATCTATGAGTCACTTTTTGTTTTGTTTCTTCATTTATTTTGTTCATTAGATTCCATACATAAGTGAAATCATGGTATTTGTCTTTCTCTGACTTATTTCACTTAGCATAATACACTCTAGATACATCCATGTTGTCACAAGTGGTATGATTAAACATTTTTATAGCTGAGTAATTTTTCATTGTGTATATGTAGCACCATTTCTTTATCCAATCATCCTTTGATAGGCACTTAGGTTTCTTCCATATTTTGGCTATTATAAAAAGCACTGCAGTGAATATAGGAGGTGCATATATCTTTGTGAATTACTGTTTTGGTTTCCTTCAAGTAAAACAACAGAGTGAAATTTCTGCATCATAAGATAGTTCTATTTTTAATTTTTTGAAAAACCTCCAAACTGGTTTCCATCATGGCTGTACCAATTTGCAATCTCAACAACAGTGCATGAGGGTTCTCTTTTCTGCACATCTTCACCAACACTTGTTATTACTTGTCTTACTGATGATAGCTATTCTAACAGGTGGGAGATGCTATCTCACTGTGGTTTTGATTTGCATTTCCCTAACAGTTAGTGAAGGTGAACTTCTTTTCATATGTCTTTTGGCTATTTGTATGTCTTCTTAGGACAAGTGTCTGTTCAGGTCCTCTGCCCATTTTTTAATCGGATTTATTTTTTATTGTTGAGTTATATGAGTTATTTGTATATTTTGGATATTAGCCCCTTATCAGAAGTATTACTTGCAAATATCTTCTCCCATTCAGTTGTTTGCCTCTTTGTCTTGTTGATGGTTTCTTTTGTTGTACAGAAGCTTTATACTTTGATATAGTCCCATTCATTTTATTTGTTTTGTTTTGTTTTGTTTTTCCTTCCCTTGACTTTGAGGTCAAATTCATAAAATCCTCTCTTAAATCTAAACTCCATGTGTTTAGTGCCTATGTTTTCTTCTATGCGATTTATTTTTTCAGATCTTATATTCACGTCTTTGATCCATTTTGAGTTAATTTTGGTTAATGGTGACAGATAGCAGTCTAGTTTCATTCTTTTGAATGTGGCTTTCAAATTTTCCCAGCACCATTTACAGAAGGAGCATTAATTTCTCCACTGTATGTTTTTGACTCTTTTGTCAAAAATTATTGTGCCATATATACGTGAGTTTAATTCTGGACTCCAAATTCTGTTCCATTGGTCTGAGTGTTTTGCCGCCAATACCATGCTGTTTCAATTCTTGGCACTTTGTAGTATAATTTGATACTACAAATTTCAAGTGATACCTCAGACTTTGTTCTTTTTTTCAGTATTGCAATGGTGATTCAGAGTCTTTTGTACTTCCAAACAATTTGATGATTTTTTTTCCTATTTCTTTAAAAATACAATTGGGATTTTGATGGGGATTTCATTAAATCTGTAAATGCTTTAGGTAATAAGGACATTTTAACTATGTTGACTCTTCCAATCCATAAACACAGATATCTTTCCATTTCTTAGTGCCTTCTTAAATTTCTTTTAATCATGTGTTATAGTATTGTCACATGCTTGAATAGGTTTATTCCTAAGTATTTTATTCTTTTTGTTGTAACTATAATATTTTTGTTTTAAGATATTTTTTTAATTTTTCAATTATAATTAGTATACAATATTATATTAATTTCAGACAAACAACATAATGATGAGACATTTATATTACTTACAAAGTAATCGCCCTGGTAAATCTAGTACCCATCTGACACCATACATAGTTATTACAATATTATTGACTATATTCCTTATGTTATATTTACATCCCCATGACTATTTTGTAACTACCAATTTGTACTTCTTAATCCCTTCCTCTATTGTACCCACTCCCCAACTCCCTTCTCATCTGGTAACCCTCAAAATTTTCTCTGTATCTATGAGTTTGTTTCTATTTTGTTTATTTTATTCTTTAGACTCCACATATAAGTGCAATTATTAGGATTTGTCTTTCTTTATCTGACTTATTCTTCTCAGCACAATACCCTCTAAATCCATCTATGATGTTGCAGATGTAAAGATTTTACTCCTTTATATATTTATTTACATTTATGGCTGAGTAATATTCCATCGTATATATGAACCACCTCTTCTTTATCCATTCATTCATTGATGGGCACCCATGTTCCTTCCATATCTTGGCTATTGTAAATAATTCTGCAATCAACATATAGATGCGCATGCCCCTTCAAATTGATATTTTGAATTTTTTTTCAAATAAATATCAAGAAGTGAGATTACTAGATCCGTTTTGGTCTCTTGCTATAGCTTTTCTTTTTAAATTCTATTTTGTTTGATATAAGTATTGCTACCCTCAGATTTTTTGTTGATTTCCGTTTTCATGAAAAATCTTTTGCCATCTTTTTACTTTCAGTTCATGTGTGTCTTTGGTCTGAAGTGTAGGCAGCATATGCAATGGTCTTGTTTTCTTATCCATTCAGTTACCCTATCTTTTGATTTAAGCATTTACTCTTCTTTTTGAGTTGAAATACTTGTTGATAGATATGTAGTTATCACCATTTTATTATTCATATTGTTGATACATTTTTTTCTCCTTAAAGAAGTCCTTCTAAAATTTCCTGTAATACTGGCTTGGTGGTGATGAACTCCTTTAGCTTTTTCTGGTTTAAGAAGCTCTTTATCTGTCCTTTGATTCTAAATGATTGCTTTGCTGAGTCAAGTAATATTGGTTGTAGGTCCTTGCTTGTCATCACTTTGAATACATTACACCAATTCTTTATGGCCTGCAGAGTTTCTGTTGAGAAATTGGCTTACAGTCTAATGGGAGCTTCCTTGCAGGTAACTAACTGCTTTTTTTCTTGCTGCTTTTAAGGTTCTCTTTTGTCTTTAACCTTTCGCATTTGAATTATGATGTTTCTTAGTGTGGGTCTTTTTGATTTCATCTTGTTTGAGACTCTCTGAGCTTTCTACGATTGTATGTCTATTTCCTTCACCAGGTTTCAGAAATTTTCCATCATTATTTCTTCAAATAGCTTTTCAATTTCTTGCTCTCTTCTCCTGGTACCTTTATGATGCAAATGTTATTGTGCTTGCTGTTGTCACAGAGGAAAGTCTGCAAGTTCCACAGTCCTTCATCTTACTCAGCCACAATCTTCACTGGTTTCCACAGCCAGAGGTTGTGGGGACTTCTTTTTCTGTCACTGGAACCCTGGGCTGGGTTTCACATCTCCATTCCTCCTATCAGTGTTGAGGTGAACTCTTATGTAAGTCCTCAGTAGTAGGACTTCTGTTCAGCTGAACCTCAGGCAACTCCCAGTGATGGTTGTTCTCTAGTTTCATTATAATTTTGGTGTGTTTTGATAGGAGGTGAGCACAGCGTCTAACATATATGACATCTTGACCAGAGACCCTCTTCTTATGCCCATTTTATGTTTTTGTTTTCTGGTAGCTCAATGTCTCCACTATTTCTTTGTCTTTGTGTATTTGTCTGTTATTTTAATTTGGTGGTGTTTTATGATTTTTCCCTCTGTTCCCTCTTGTGTAGTGCTATATGTCTCAGTTCTTTATTTTTATGTGTTATTACCATTACATTTTTGTAAAAGAAAGTTTTATATATCTCCATTTCCCTTTATAGCCTGGAATTTTACTTTCTCCTCTTTTTTTGTTTTTCTTGTCTCAAATTATCTTTATTTATGCTGTATGTTCATTTCTATGTTGCAGTAGCCATTGTCTTCTCTTTTTAAAGTGTTTTTTTTGTTTGTTTTTACCTTTAATCATTATGTAATATTTAAGCTTATAATACCCTGTTCTTATAAGGGTTGCACTTTCCTGTTTCTGTCTAGCTGTTATTCATCTTACACAGAATTATGTATTTTTGTCCTTTGTTTTAGTTAGAATGACCCCTTTCAGTATTTCTTGTAATGAAGGCATTAGGTAGAAATTTCCCTCAGCTGCTGTATGTCTGAAAAGGTCTTTATTTCTCCTTCATATCTAAAGACAAACTTTGCTAAATATGTTATTCTTGGCTGGTAATTTCTTAAAAGAGCTCAAATTTGTGGTTCCATTCCCTCCTTGCTTGTAAAGTTTGTGCTGAACAGTCCATTGATGATCTAACTGGTTTTTCGTTATAAGTTACCGCTTTCATTTCCCTGGCTGCCTTGCAAATTCTTTCTTTACCATTAATTTGTGTTATTTTTAATATGTTTCTGGAAGAAGGCCTTTTTGGATTGAGATAATTAGGTGTTCTGTTTGCTTCTTGGATTTGAGGATCCAGTTCTTTCCATAGGTTTGGGAAATTCTCATCAAGTATTTGTTCGAATAGGGTCTCTGTTCCTTTCTCCCTGTCTTCTTCTGGTATTGTTGCAGAAAAATCAGACAGGCGAGAAACCAAGCACCACTCAGAGAGTTGGAAAACTGAGGTTTATTATGCCAGTGGTCTCAGAAGAGCTAGCGCTCTGAAGATCTGGTCCCTGAGCTCAGGGGTAACCTTACTTTTGTAGGCCTTATCTGTTATCTATACAGAACAAGCAAAGGGGTTCCATCTGTTGTCTAGACAGAACAAGCAAATGAGATGCATCTGTTATCTAGACAGAACAAGCAAAGAGGTTCCATCCGTTATGTAGACAGAACAAGCAAAGGAGACACATCTGTTATCTAGACAGAACAAGCAAAGGAAAGGGGGCATCTTCACTTGATCTCAACGTCACCCTGCCCTTCGGCCTTTGCAGTAAGCATGTTTATAGAAGCAGAACAAAGAGCTGATTACAAGCTTAGCCATTTGAGTGAAAAATTCCTATTCAGTATAGTCAATATTCTTATATTGTTTTTCCAATGGTGTCAGATAGTTCTTGTAGATTTCTCTCAATTTTTTTTTCACTCTCAAGTCTCTCTTCCAACTGCATCATTTCCAGATTTCTGTCTTCGATATTACTAATTATTTTCTCCATCTAGTCAGCTCTATTTCCTAAGCTTGGTATTTCATTCTTCATCAGTTTTAGTGATTTTTTTCATCTCAAAATTTCTATTTGGTTTCTTTTTACAGTTTCAATCTCCTTGGTAAAGTATTCCTGCTGTTTGTTGATTTTGTTTCTATTTTCGTCATTTCTTCATTTCTATATTTCTTCAAATATATTTTATATATACATATATACACATATGTATATGTATATAAATGTGTGTGTGTGTGTGTGTGTATATATATATATATATATATATATATATAACTATCTTTTACATATTCATGATGGTAACCATACACAGAAAATTGTGAACTGAAGTATATAACCTGAAACAAAAAGAACTAGGGGAAAAACCAACAAAAGCCAACAAAAATAAGGAAAACAGAAACACAAGGACAAGGAAGCAATGGAACACTGAGCTACTAGAAAGCAAAAGAAAAAATGGCTATAAGAAGATCTCATATTTCAATAATCACCCTAACGGTAAATGGATTGAACTCGCCAATAAAAAGGCATAGAGTTGCAGAATGGATAAAAAAATATATAAAACCCAACCATATGATGCCTCCAGGAGACACATCTCAGCTCCGAAGGCAAATATAGACTCACAGTGAAAGATATTTCAAGCAAATGGCACTCAGAGAAAAGTGAGAGTAGCGGTACTAATATCAGACGAAATAGACTTCAAATTAAAAAAAAAATAAAGAAAAATACTGAGGGATACTTCTAAATGATAAAGGTAATCATGCACTAAGAAGACATAACAATTATTAATATCTATGCTCCCAATCAGGGATCCTGGAAATATATAAAGCAATTACTAACAGAACAAGAGGAAGAAACAGATCAAAACACTATCATAATAGGGGAGGTAAATGTCCCACTGTTGAATATGGACAGATAATCTAATCAGAAAATCTATAAGGAAATAATATCCTTAAATAACACATTAGACCCACTGGGTATAATTGACATTTACCGAGCCTTTCATCCCCAAACAGCTGTGTATACTTTCTTCTCTAGTGCACTTTGAACATTCTTAAGGATTGACCATACTGGGACAGAAAGATAGCCTTAAGAAATATAAGAGTGCTAAAATCATACCAACCATATTCTCTGAGCATAATGCTTTGAAACTAGAGATCAACTACAAAAAGAAAGCAGGAAGAATCACAAATACATATGTATTAAACAACATGCTAGTGACGAATGAGTCAGAGGAGAAATAAAAAGGGAGACAAAGGGATACATAGAAACAAATGATAATGATCGTACAACATATCAAAACTTTAGGGACACAGCATAAGCAGTCATAAGAGGAAAGTTCATGTCATTACAGGCCTATCTCCAAAGACAAGAATGAGCCCAAATAAGCAATCTAATGCTTCATCTTATAAAACTAGAAAAGGAAGAACAAATGAAGCCTAAATAGAGCAGAAGGAAAGAAATAAACAAAATTAGAGCATAAATAAATAAAATTGAAAACAAAAAAAAGAAAAAAGAAATGCAACAAAGAGCTGGTTCTTTGAGACGGTTAAGGTTAATAAAATTGGTAAAACCCTTAGCTAGAATCACTAAAAAGAAAAAAGAGAAAGGACACAAATAAATAAAATCAGGGATGAAAGAGAAAAAATTATGACAGACACTGCAAAAATACAAAGGACCATACAAGAATACTATAAAAAATGTATATAACACCAAATTTAATAACCTAGAAGAAATGGACCAGTACTTAGAAAAATACAACCTTCCTAGACTAAATCAAGAAGAACTGGAATATCTAAATAGATTGATCAGCAGTATAGAAATTGAAACAATCATGAAAATCTGCCAAAAAGAAAATGTCCAGTACCAGATGGCTTCACCAGTGAATTCTACCAAACATTCAAAGAAGATTTAATACCTATTCTCCTCAAATTCTTCAAAAAAATCAAAGAGGAAGCAATACTTCCCAACTCATTTTATCAGGACAGTATCATCCTGATAAATATATCACACACAAAAAACCTGGTAAATATATCACACACAAAAAAAATACTATATGATATTAGCGAACCAAATACATCAACATATTTAAAAGATTATATGACACGATCAAGTGAGCTCCATCCCAGAGGCACACGGATGGTACAACATATGCAGGTCGATTAATATGATACACCACATAAACAAATTAAAAAATAAGAATCACCTTGTATTATCAATAGATGCAGAAAAGCCTTTGACAAGATACAGCATGCTTTTATGATCAAAACACTTAACAAAATTGGTATAGAAGGAAAGTACTTTAACATAATAAAGACCACCTATAACAAAATTCTTAGCCAACATTATACTTAGTGGTAAAAAAATAAAAACCTCTCTAAGATCAGGGACAAGGCAAGGCTATCCACTATTGCCACTGTTATTCAATATTACATTGGAAGTACTAGTGAGGGCAATCAGGCAAGAGCAAGATATAAGAGGCATGAAGAAGAGGAAATGAAGAAGGCAACTGTCACTATTTGTAGATGACATAATTCTCTATATAGAAAATCTAAAAGACTCCACAAGAATACTACTAGAAAAAAAATAAGCAAATTCAGTTTAGCGTCTAGATACAAAATCAACATTCAAAAATCCATAACAGTCCTATACTTTAATAATGAAGTGTCAGAAAAAGAAGTGGAAAACAAATTCCTTTTGCAATTGCAACAAAAAGAATAAAATAACTAGGAATAAATCTAAC
>NW_024345861.1:1522950-1547762 GCF_902729225.1 Pteropus medius | reverse complement strand
ACAAATAATAACAAATGTTGGAGAAGATGTGCAGAAAAATGACCCCTCATACACTGCTGGTGGGACTCAAATTGGTAGAGCCACTATGGAAAACAATAGGGAGTTTCCTTTAAAAAAAACTAAGAATCGATCTACCATATGATCCAGCAATCCTTCCGCTGGGTATTTACTCCAAAGACTTGAAAACCCATATTCGAAAATATATTTGCACACCGATGTTCATAGCAGCATTATTCATGGTTGCCAGGAAATGGAAGCAACCAGAGTGTCCTATGACAGATGATTGGCTAACGAAGCAGTGGTTCATATATATAATGGAATATTACTCAGCCATAAGAAGAGATGAAATACTGCCATTTGCGACAACATGGATGGACCTCGAGATAATCATGCTTAGCGAAATAAGCCAGACAGAAAAATGTGAAAATCACATGATATCATGTATATATGGTATATAAACCTAAAAGCAACAAATGAACAGGACAAACAAACTGAAACTCATGGACATGGACTATAGACTAGTGGTTACCAGGGGGGTAGGGGCTAGGGGAAGTTGGGAAGTAGACGGTTTAAAGGGATTCAAATACGTTGTGACAGAATGAAATCTAACTATGGTAGGTGATCATACAGTGGAAATATATATATTATTGTTAAAGTATACAGCTGAAATTATTGGATTTCATTAACCAATGTCACCATAAAAAATAACTAACTAACTAAATAAATAAAATAGTAATATGTAAGTCCATTACATAAAGGCTTTCTAAAAAATAAAGGTTCAACATTTCAAAGAATAACTTTTACTCTTCTGGAAATTGGTACCTTGTAGAGGCTTTCTGAAATATCCATCCTTTGAGATAAATCTTACCAGATATTCTAATGGACTCTAATGGACTGTGACTATTGGAACTACTGAGAAGTCTGTTTCCAAGCAAAGTATCTAACCTTGATAGACATCTATTATTCACATTCTTCCTTTTGGTTTGACTCTATGCTACTCAGGGAAGATCCTAGACAACACAATATAGTAGGTGATTTTTCATCTTTATTATTTCGCTCTTCTTTCTGAAGCCTAATGACTTTTTTGACTCCTTCACTAGAGTGTCATAATCCTAACACGGAAAAAAAAAAGAATCAAAGATACTTAAATCAATTAAGCTTTGTTATATTATGTATCATCTCTCCTCAAAACATGTACTATATGTATATGTGGCATATGTTGATAACAATAATTAACTGAAGAGCCAAGATTTTCAAGTTATAGAGTATAATGTCTTATAATATCAATGCAATTAAATATGCTATTATTGGTAGATAAGTAGATTAAGTAGATGCCATAGACATAATTAATCAGAATTTCAGCTACACTTTTAAGAAAATCTCACAAAATACCTAGGCCATCATATTGTTTTGTAAATAATAGTTGTTCGATAATGGTTTACTACACACAAATGTGGAGTTAGAGAGATGTGGATTAAGAGACTTCATAATATGCATGAATGGTATTGGTTAATAGGTGGGATTTGTATTTGGAGGGTTGTCTCTAGTAGAGAACTATGTGGCTCAGATATTGGACTTAATCCTTTCCATTTCATCAAAAACTTCAAACAAAGAACATAGATAAGCAAATCAAGTTTGTGGATAGCATAGCTTGACAGAATAATAATATAGAATCAAAATTTAATATCAAAAATCTGACAGACTAAAATGTTGATCCTTACTATGTCATAAAAAATAACTGCAGAAGTATAGGCAAAGGGTAAAACTCTGTAAGAGCTGCTTTTGCAAAACAGAATATTCTGTTGACTCAGAGTTAATGTGAGAAACATGTATTGTTGCTATGAAAATAGTGAAATAGCCTGCATCTACATATGTGGAAGGTCCACCAAAAAAGGAGTTCATCCTCTTCCACTGGTCAGACCACACTGTGAATGTTAAGTTGTGGTAAATAGGTGTTTTATAAGTCACATGGTCTTTTGAGGGAATAGGAGACTAAGAAGTAAAGGATCAGGAAAGTATATAGCAGGAATAGTAGAGGAGCCCAGAGAATTTTTGCACAGAGAAAGATGTAAGAGAAGCATGACAATAATTTCCACAACTGTAAAGAGTTCTCAGGCCCTTAAATATAGTTTTACTTCATTCATCCATTCAACAATCATGTGACGGCTTTCCATATTCCAGATCCTGTTCTAACCTCTGTAGATACATATATGAGCAAGTCAATGTTCCTACATCATGGGATTTGCTTTTAAACTTCTTTTATCTTTTGTGCTTATTTCATTCTATGAAATGCATTTAGACAATTCCATCTACTCTCGTGGCTTTGTTTTATCAACCACCTATCAGCAATTATGTTGATACCCTATGCAACTCCATCTTTAGGCAGAGCTCTCCCCTCACCCTAACTCAGACTTATTTACTCAAGAATTATTATTCTATAATAAGTACTGTTCTATGCACTGTAGATACAGCACAAAGAATACAGATGCATTACCCTTGTTCTCATGTATTCTACTGTGGGTGAAGTGAATGTTAAATATTGGAACAAATAAATATAAATGAAAAATAAGGAGTTGTAAGATTAAAAATTACAGAATGCTGTGAGAGTTATAAAAACAGAGAAGGGACTCAACCTCTCTGAGCAATAATATTAATGAGACCTAAATAATAACTAATAATTAATCAGACCAAGAGATTAAATGTTCATGGTGAGGAAACAGCCTATGTGAAAACGCTGAGATACTATCTTCCTGCAGGTTTTCTTCTTACAAATGGTTGATAGATAGGTCAAATTTAAGATGTGTAAAACTGGCCTCACTTTTGTCTCCCCAAACTGCACTTTCTTCTGTAATTATCCTCAAATTCTCCTTCTATCTCACATCCTACAGACAGTCTGTCAGTTTTTGTTCTTCCTTCTACATGTCTCAATTCTGTTCCCTCTTCACTATCTCCTTTGCAGCAATCTCAGGTCAAATTCTTATCATGTCAGTGAATTTCTTTAAATACTCCATAACTGAATTTCCTACCAAACATTTTACTTATCTTACTTTTCTTCTCACAGTTAACAGAGTTAAGATGTTCAAAAATATCATCTTTTGACTCTAGTTAAAATTCTTCACTAGCTCTATATCTCCTACAGAATAAAATAGAACCGCCTGAAGAGAGTACCTTGCCCACTTCTCTAGCTTCATCTCATCACTGCTCCCTTACCCTCTAGATACGGTCAAGAGAAAATATTTATAGCTTCTTATTATAACACATTTTATTTTCTTTAAGCCTTCCAGCATTCCATTTTTTTCTCCTCTATTTTTCTGTTGTTTAGAATATTGGGTTCTTAGTAAATGTTGGAAAGAAGAAATATAGAAATAGAAAAATAATTATAAGGAAGGAGAAAAAAGGAAGAAGAAAAAGAAAGAAAATAAGTCTAGGGTGATTTAAAAAGAATATTGAATGATAGGTTCACAGTGTGCTATTAGAAAAAAATAATAATATTTAGGATATAATGTTTTGAAATTCTTCTTAGTTTGTATAGGAAAAGAATGTCTTTTTTTGGCATTGTAGAGATTGTTGGTTTGATTCAGTGTATCATTCTTTCTATTCTTCTGATTCTTTGGATTTGCATAGTGTGTTCTTGTGAGGAAAGCAAACAACAATAATAATTTTGCTTCGTGTCTCCTTATAATTACACTGTAAATTAGGAAAACCAATTTTACATCATCGAGGTTTCAAAGATAGAGATACTAAGAATAGAGGAAAAATGATTTTTCCCAAGGTCACAATTTTTCCAACATGGTTCTGTTCTCTTAAAGATCATTTGCAATTGCTTTTTTATATTGAGGAAGTTCTTCTATTACAATGAATATTTCAACCTAATTTCAAGAAGAATCTGGTAATCACATGGAGGACCAACATCTGGAAATTCAATGCTAAGGAAATTACATATTTTCTTAGTGACAGTTGTTTCAGCTATAGAAAGGGTGAGATATTGGGGAAAAGAAAGGTAAAAAATTATTTTCCTTTTAGTAAGCATTTCTGTAATCTCTTAGTGTACACTTTAGTAAATAACTATTTCTATGAAGTTGTAATTATCCTTTACATTTAATGACCGGTTGATTATAGTTGTAGATGGTCAAGTTTACTTTCAAGGAGGAACTCACACTGCATTTTCTTTATCAATTGAGGAGAGAATTTATTTTTCAAAATAATTGGAGACCTAGCATACATACATATTTTATAGAGCACAAGAGAGATGCTTCTTTTAATCTGTGGAGGTTCTTTTCTAATCATCAAAGGCCAGGCACATTTTAGACACCTTTTGTAAAACAAAATAACCCACAAAAATATTACTTCTATAACAAGATTTCAATTCATTCAATTGGAACTTTCTGTACTTTCTGCTGACAATGATTCCAGAACAATAGAAAGTTGCTTATCAGGCATTCCTTTGTCCTTCATGCTGTGTCTTTGATTCTAAACACTAATGTCCTAGCTCAGCCAGAATCAAAATTGACAAAGTTGTTTTCATCATTTTTCTCTTCCCATGGGAGTATCATTGCCAGGATCCTTTCAATTCTTCATAAAATTCCAAATGTAGCCATGGGAAGTGCTCACAGGTGATTAAAATGAAAGCTTTCTGCTATCATTTAGGAAGTACTTGCCCTAATTTGAAGAAAATGTAAAATTAATTTTAATCCATGGCTCTGCAGAAGAGCTTTTGATGCACTTAGTGCCCCAGGAAAAATTAAATTTAAATTGTCCTCAAGATTATCTTTACTGAAAACAATGAGAACAACAAAATAATACAAAATAAAACAACAACAAAACAGTAGAAATCCTGTTATCAATTCCAGAACTGTATTTTTAAAATATTTCTCATTTATATTGCACCTATCACACCAATTCTCCCTAAGTGCCTTTCATATAAAAACACAATTCAAAACCAATAGCTAAAGTGAAAAGTCCTCAGAACTGTGATTATGTTATCCTTTTCAAAATTGTCAGACTACTAATTCTCCAACCAGAGGAAGGGGGAAACATTTTCTCCCTCAAACCGCAGACATATTTTATAAGAAGTTTTGAATACTAGAATCGATGGCAGCAAAGAATACATTTAAAATTGCTAGTTGATCAAGTGGAAAGAACACTGGGCTTGCTTCTTCCCATGACCACATTAAAATTACAAACAAACTATAGAGTAATCAACCTGGAGAATCATTTGAAGACTAGCTGAACATAACTCCACTAACTAAGGATATAAAGAAGAGGCCAGTTGAAACATGTAAGTGGGATGGAGATGCAAAACACGCAGACTCCACACCCACGTGTGGAAGTTGAGCATTGCAAGGGATATCTTGGCTGTGAAGGGCCCACTGTGGAGTGAGGGGCCCCAGCCCCATACCAGGACTCCCTAGCCTAGGGTTTCAGTGCAGGATAGAGGAGTCCACACAACATCTGGCTATAAAAATCAATGGGGACTCCATCTGTTTGTATGAGATAGAAGGTTGATAGAAACCCAGATGTCCCGTTAAAGGACCAGTGCACAGACTAACTCATTTGTAGGCATTCACTCTGGGCTCTGGCAGAGGGATGGTGACCCTGGAGGCACCAGAGACATATGAGAAAAGACTGAGTTGTTTGCCTTCAAGGTGAGGGCTGGATGGACCTGGCATTATCCCCATGTTAAGCCTTCCTCCAGTGTAGCCTACACGTGGGTGCCATCTTTCCTATGTTGAGTGCACCCAAAACATGGTCAAAACTGAATCTGCATTGGTTTGGTGAGATCTACTTGCTTTACCCTGGTGACACTCTGGGACTCAGCTCCACCCAACTTACACACCACTGGAGGTACTTTCGGGAGCCCAGCAACCAGCTCCACTCCACACACTGCAGCAGGTTCTTTCAGGAGCAAATAGCCAGACTTGGATTGTGCACTATCAGAAGCAGTTTCGGTGGTGGAAAACCAGCTCTGACCCATGTTGCAGTCTTCCTTGGACAACTCTCATGGATCTATGGGTCTGAAGTGGGTGAAGCCTGGACTCTGTGGGCTCTGAGACTTCTGAGAGTAGCCTGAGGCTTGACATTTGTGACAAATCTGAATCTACATTAACCTAGTGAACACCACTCTCCCCACTCTGGTGACTCCTTGGGACCCAGCCTCATCCAACTTGCATACACTCGAGGTTCATTCAGCAGTTGAGCATTATGAACAGCTAGCAAGCAGCATCAGGCCTTGGAAATGCTCATGCCTTTTTTTTTTGAGCTTCCCCAGGCTGGATACTAGTTTCAGCCAGCCTTGGTTCACAGCATGGCTTCTCCCATGTACTCACAGGTCCAGCACAGGCAGTAACCAACCATGTATGGCTTTGTAGCTCCTATCAGGTAGCTCCAGGATTGTCACAGGCACTGGTTGACCTAGGTCAGTATGAGAGACTCTCCCAAGAAGCCCCAGGACCAACACACCTGGAGGCCAGTTTCAGAGAAACAACAGAGGACTATCTCATTAGCCCCAAAAGTGGCACTCCCAAAGGATGGTCTCAAAAAGCACACTAGCCCACTGGGGTGAATCCCACACTGTGGGGTCAGCCTTCATATAGCAGCTCATATGCTGTTGGTGTGGGCAATCATCACAGCCAGTCAGCCTGAAAGTCAATCCCACCCACTGACTTGCTAACAGCAATCAAGGCTCAACTACAACAGGAGGGCACACACAACCCACACAATGGACATTCCTGGAGCACCCACATCAGGTGATCAGGGAGATTGTACCACAGGGCCACAAAACGCACCTACTACATAAGGCCACTCAGCCAAGACCTGGAGATGTAGAAGATGTACATAATACATAAAACAAACCTCGAGAGGCAGCCCAAATGAAGAAATAAAGAAATGTGTCCCAAATGAGAAAACAGGAGAAAAATCCAAAAAAAGAACTAAATAAAATGAAGGTAAGTAACATATCAGATAAAAAGGAAAAACGACACAAAACAAAGCAAACAAAAAAGACTAGTTATATAGATGCTTACGGAATTTAGTGAGAACTTCAATAAAGAGATAGGAAGCATAAAAAAAGATTTAAAAAACATAAAGAACTAGTCAGAAATAAAGAATACAATAACTGATATGAAGAATACAATACAAAGAATCAACCTCAGATTACATGACAGAGGACTGAATCAGCAATTTGGAAGACAAGGTAGCAGAAAACACCCAATAGAAACAGCAAAATAATTAATAATAATAATAATAGTTTAAGGAATCTCTGGGACAACATCAAGCATAACAGTTGCATAATGAGAGTACCAGAAGGACAAGAGAAAGAGTAAGAGACTGAAAAATTTTTGAAGAAATAATGACTGAAAACTTCCATAAACTTGTGAAGAAAATAGACATACAAGCCCAAAGGGTGCAGAAATCCCAAACAAAATGAACCCAAAGAAGACCACTCAAAACACATCAGTATTAAAATGCCAAAGGTTAAAGACAAATAGAGAATCCTAAAGCAGCAAGAGGAATATAGTTACTTACAAGACTGTCAGCTGATTTCTCAACAGAAAATGTGCAAGCCAGAGAGGTTTGGGACAAAATATTCAGAGTGATGAAAAGCTAGCACCTACTACAAAGACTACCAGCAAAGCTATCATTTAAAATTGAAGGTGGGTTACATAGTTTCTCAGACAATAAAAAGCTAAAGAAATTCATCATCACCAAACCACTGTTACAAGAAATGTTAAAGGGACTTATTTAAGAAAGGAAAAAATAAGAACATAATTATGAATAATAAAATGGCAACGACTTTTTACCTAACAATAATCATTTTAAATGTAAATTCCCTAAATACTCCAATCAAAAGACATAGGGTAGCTGAATGAATAAGAAAACAAGACCCATACTTGTGCTTTCTATTATAGACTCATTTCAATGAAAAGAAAAAAAAGTCTAAAAGTAAAGGAATGAAAAAAGAGATTTCATGCAAATGGAAATGAAAATAATGCTGGAGTAGTGATAATTCTATCAGACAAAATAGATTTTTTTAAAATAGGCTATAATAAGAGACAAAGAAGGACATTGCATAATAATAAAGGGATCAACAAAAGGATATAACCCTTATAAACATTTATGCATCCAATGGAGGAGTGCCTAAATACATAAAACTAATATTGATCAACATAAAGGGAAAGAGTGACAGTAATACAATCATAGTAAAGGACTTTGACATCCCATTGACACCAATGAACAGATCTCCCAGAGAGAAAATCAACAAAACAGCAGCCTTAAATGACACATTAGACCAGATGGATTTAATTTATATTTTTAGAGCATTTCACCCGAAAACAGCAGAATATACATCCTCCTCGAGTGCACATGGAACATTTCCCGAGATAAACCACATGTTGGCCACAAAAGAAATATCGATAAATTTAAAAACACTGAAATTATATCAAGCCTCTTCTTTGATCACAATGGTAAGAAATGAGAATACAAGAAAAGGAAGAAAACAGAAAAACACACAAACACATGGAGGATAAACTTGCTTCTAGACAATCAATGGGTTAACAATGAGATCAAGGAAGAAATCAAAAGATATCTTGAGATGAATGAAAATGAAACACAACACACAAAATCTATGGGACACAGCAAAAGCAGTCTTAAGAGGGAAATTCAAAGCAATAAAGGCCTACCTCAAGAATCAACAAAAATCTCAAAGAAGCAATCTAATCTTATACTTAAAGACACTAGAAAAAGAAGAGCAAGGCCGAAAGTGAATAGAAGGGGAAAAAAATAATAAAATTCAGAGTGGAAATAAATCAAATATATTCTAAAAAGATAATACAACATGGATGGATCTTAAAATTATCTTGCTAAGTGAAATAAGTCATACAGAAAGGTTGAGAACCATGTAATTTCACTCATATGTGGGATATAAAACTAAAAGCAACAAATGAACAAGACAAACAAACAGAGAGTCATGGACACAAAGAACAGTTTAGTAGTTACCAGAGGGAAGAAGGAGAGGGGAGATGTATATAAGGGTAAAAGAGGTTAAATATATGATAATGGAAGGAAATTTAAATTTGGGGGGTGAACACACAATGCAATATACATGTGACATACTATTAAATTGTACACTTGAAATCTATGTAATTTTATTAACTAATGTCACCAAAATAAATTTAACTAAAAAAAATGTTCAAAATAAATTAAAAAATACAACACAAAATGTTCATTTATATGATGAAACAAATAAGTAAATAAATAATAAAGAATAATACAAAAGATCAATATAACCAAAACCTGGTTCTTTGAAAAGATAAACAAAATTGATAAATCTTTAACCAGACTATTGAAGAAAAAAAGAAAGAGGATCCAAATAAATAAAAATCATAAATGAAAGAGGAGAAGTGACATCTGACTCCACAGAAATATGAAAAATTATAAGAAAATATTACAAGCAATTGTAGGCCAACAAATTAAACAACCTGAAAGTAGTGGACACATTCCTAGAAACATAATATCTCCCAAGACTGAGTCAAGAAGAAACAAAGTCTGAAGCAACTGAATAAAAGTCTTGGACTTTACAGGTAAATTTTACTGAACGCTCAAAGTAGAATTAACACTTATTCTTCCCAAACTATTTCAAAAAATTCAAGAGGAGGGAAAGCTACCAGGCTCATTTTACAAGGCCACCATTACTCTGATTCCAAAGGCAGACAAAGACAATGCCTAAAAGAAAAATTATAGGTTGATATCACTAATGAACATATATGCAAAAATCCTCAACAAAATATTAGTAAACCAAATTCAGAAATACATTAAAAGATCATACATTATGATCAACTGAGATTTAATTCTGGGATGCAAAGTTAGTTCAATATCTGCAAATCAATTAATGTGATATACCACATAAATAAAATGAAGGATAAAACTTTTATGATCATATAAATAGATGAAGAATAAGCACTCAATGAAATCCAGCATCCATTTATGATGAAAACTCTCAACAAAGTGGAAATAGAGGGAACATACCTCAACATAATAAAGACCTTATATGACAATCACAAAGCTAACATCATGCTCAATGGATAAAAGCAAAAAGTGTTTTTCTTAAGATCAGGAACAAGACAAGGATATTCACTTCACACCGATATTCGACATATTATTGGAATTCTTATCCACAGCAATCACACAAGAAAAAGAAATAAAAGCCGTCTAAATTGGAAAGAAAGAAGTAAAACTGTCATTATTTGCAGATGACAATATATGATAAATGAATTCAATAAAGTAGCACAATACAAAATTAATATTCAAAAATTGATTGCATTTTTCTACACCAGTAATGAACTATCAGACAGAAAAATTAAGAAACCAATTCTATTTACAACTACATCAAAAAGAATAAAATACTTAGAAATAAATTTAACCAAGGAGGTAAAAGACCTGAATTCAGAAATTTATAAGATACTCAAGAAAGAAATTGAAGAAGATACAAATAAATAGAAACATTTACCATGTTCATGGATAGATAAAAATAACATAATTAAAATAACCATACAACCCAAAATAATCTATAGATTCAATGAAATACTTATCAAAATATCAATGGCATTTTTCACAAAACTAGAACAAATAATCCTAAAATCTATATGGAACCATAAAAGACCTTGAACAGCCATGATAATCTTGAGAGTAAAAGAACAAAGTTGGAGATATCATGGTATCTGATATCAAACTATACTACAAGGTTAAAGTAATCAAAAAAGTATGGTACTAGCATAAAAAATAGATGCATAGCTCAATGGATAGAGAGCCTAGAAATAAATCCATGGCTATATGATCATTTAATCTATAACAAAGAAGGCAAGAATATATAATGGGGTAAAGAGAGTCAATAATGTTCTTGTAAAAACTGGATTGATAGAAGCAAAAATATAAACGGAACGCCTTCTTACACCATGTACAAAAATAAACACAAAATGGATTAAACAGTTAAATGTAAGACCTAAAAGCATAAAATTCACAGAGGAATACATATGTGGTAAACTCTCTGACATTTATTAATATTTTTTTGATATACTCAGTCAAGGGCAACAAAAGAAAAAATAAACAAATGAGACTAAATCAAACCAAAAAGTTTTGCACAGCAAAGGAACCATCAAAAAACAAAATAAAAAAAACTTACTGAATGGAAGAAGATATTTACCAATGATAATATGATAAATGGTTAACATTAAAAATTGATATAGAACTCATACAACTCAACAACAAAGAAACAAACAATCCAATTAATAAATGGATGACTGGCAATAGTTATGTTCTGGTCAAGATGGCAAACTAGGTAAAAACAGGATTTGCCTTCTCTCGGGACTGCATTAAAATTAAACCAAATTATGAAATAATCAACATGGTGAATCACCTGAAATCCAGCTGATCATAACACATATCTCTGATGATATAAAGAAGGAGCCACACTGAAGAGGATCCATCACAGGCAGCAACCATTGACGTATAATTTTGTAGCTCAAATCAGGTAGCCCTGAGCAATCAAAGGCAGCGGCTGACCTAGGCCTACAAGTGGCTCTTCCCAAGGTCCAGAAAACCAACACACCTGGTGGCTGGTCCTAGACCACAACAGAACAACGCCTGAATAGCCCCATAAGCAGTATATACAAAGGGTGGTCTCAACAAGTACACAAGCCTGTTAGGGCAAATCCCACTCAGTGGGGTCAGCCCCCACATAGTAACTCATACCCTGTTGTTACAACCAATTCCCAGTTAGTCAGCTGAAGCATTAATCTCACCCACTGATGTAGTAACACCAATAAAGGCTTAGCTACAACAGAAGATTACACACAACCCACACAAAGATATGTCCAGAGCCCCGGCACAGGTGATCAGGGAGAGTGCACCACTGGGCCACACAGAACACCTTCCACATAAATGCCATCTGGCCAAAACAAAGAGTTGATACAAATATTCCTAACACATAGAAATGAACACAGAGAGGCTAACAAAATTAGAAAACAAAGAAACTTGCCATAAATAAAATAACAGGAGAAAACTCCAAAAATAAACTAAATGAAATGGAAGAAAACAAACTACCAGAGACAGAGTTAAAAATAATGGTTATAAGGCTGCTCAGTGATCTCAGGAGTAAAATAGATAAGCTCAATGAACACTTCAACAGAGAGATAGTGAGCATAAAAACAAACAAACAGACAAACAAAAACAAAAAAAAACATAAAAATCATAAAAAAGAACCAGTCAGAAATGAAGAATACAATAACTGAAATCAAGAATACCCAAGAAGGATTCGACAGTAGACTGGATGAAGGAAAAGATTGAATCAGTGAGCTGGAAGACAAGGTAGCAGAAAACACCCAATCAGAACAAAAAACAGAAAAAAAAAATAAAAATGAAGGTAGTTTAAGAGATTTCTGGGACATGAAATGTAACAAAATCTGCATCATAAAAGTACCAGAAAGAGAAGAGTGAGAGCAAGGGATTGAGAATCTATTTTAAGAAATAATGACAGAAAACCCCTAACCTGACAAAAGAATATACATAAAAGTTCAGGAAGCACAAAGAGTCCTAAACAAGAGGAATTCAAACAGATCCACACCAAAACACATCATTAAAATGCCAAAAATTAAGACAAAGAGAGAATCTTAAATGTAGCAAGGAAAAGGAAGCTATTTACTTACGAGAGTACCCCCATAAGAATATCTGCTGACTTTTCAACAGAAACTTTCAGGCTAGAAGAGACTGGCAAGAAATATCAAAGTTATGAAAAACAAATAACTACAACCACAGAAACTATACCGAGCAGGGCTATCAATTAAAATGGAAAGTGAGATAAAGTGCTTCCCAGATGGAAAAAAAGCTTAAGGAATTCATCACCAACAACCCATTATTACAAGGAATGTTAAAGGGACTATTAAAAAAAAAAAGAAGGCAATAACTATGTACCTATCATAACCACTTTGATGAAATGCTTTAATCAAAAGGCATAAGGTACTAAATGGATAAGAAAATGAGACCCTTACACATGCTACCTACAAAAGACCCATTTCAGGTCAAATGACACAAATTGACTGAAAGTAAAGGGATTGAAAAAGTTATTTCACACAAATGAAAATGAAAAAAAAAAGCCAGGGTAGCAATACTTATACCAGACAAAATACACTTTAAAATAAAGGCTATAATAAGAGACAAAAAGACCATTACATAATGATAAAGGGATCAATACATTAAGAAGACATAACACCAGCAATAATATACACACCCAATATAAGGGCACCTACATATACAAAGCAATTATTGACCGACATAAAAGGAGAAATCAACAGTAATGTACTCATAGTAGGAGAATTTACACCCTATTGACACCAATGGACAGATCTTCCAGACAGAAAATCAAAAGAAAACAGTGGGCTTAAAAGACACCCTAGACCAGTTGGATTTAAAGGATATTCTTAGAGCATTTCCTCCCGAAGCAGCAAAATATGCATTCTTCTCAAGTGCATATGGAACATTTTCCAGGGTAGACCACATGTTAGGCCATAAAACAAGTATCAATAAATGTAAGAAGCCTGAAATAATATTAAATGTCTTCTCCAATCACAGTGCTATAAAACCAGAAATCAACTACAAGAATAAACCTGGAAAACACATAAATACATGGAGTCTAATGACATACCACTAAACAATGAATGGGTTATCAATGAGATTAAAGAAGAAATCAAAAGATACCTAGAGACAAATGAAAATGAAATCACAATGACTACAAATCTATGGGACACAGCAAAAACAGTCCTAAGAGGTAAATTCATTACAATTCAGTCTTACCTCAAGAAACAAGTAAAAGCTCAAATAAACAATCTAACCTTACACTTAAAAGAACTAAAAAAGAAAAAAAAAAGAACAGCAAACAAAGTCCAAAGTGAGTAGAAAGAAGGAAATAATAAAGATCACTGCAGAAGTAAATAATATAGAGTCTAGAAAAACAATATGAAAGATTAATGAAACGTAGAGCTGGTTCATTTTAAAGATAAACAAATTTGATAAATCTTTAACCAAACTCATGAAGAAAAAAAGAGAGAGGCCTCAAATAAATAAAATCAGAAACAAAAGAGAAGTAACTATGGACTCCAAAGAAATACAAAGAACCCTCAAAAAATACTACAAGCAATTATATGCCAACAAATTGGACAATTTGGAAGAAATGGACACATTCCTAGAAACATACAATCTTTGAAAGTTGAATCAAGAGGAAACAGAAAATATGAACCGACCAATTACCACCAGCAAAATCGAATCAGTAATCAAAAAAATTCCTAAAAATAAAAGTCCTGGACTAGATGGCTTCATAGATGAATTTTACCATTCAATGAAGAATTAACACCTGTTCTTCTCAAATTATTTGAAAAAAATTCTAGAAGAGGGAAATCTCCCTAATTCTTTTTATGAGACAACCTTTACTATATTCCAAAACCAGACAAGAACATTACAATAACAGAAATCTATAGGCCAATATCTCTTATGAACATTGATGCAAAAATTCTCAGCACAATATTAACAAACCAAATTGAGCAATACATTAAAAACATCATACATCATGAGCAAGTGGGATTGATTTTGGGGATGCAAGGTTGGTGCAATATGCACAAATCAATTAATGTGATACACCACATTAGCAAATTGAAAGATAAAAATCATGATCATATCAATAGATGCAGAAAAAGCTTTTGAAAAAATTCAGCATCCATTTATAATAAAAGTTCTCAGCAAAGTGTGAATAGAGAAAACATATCTCAACATAAAAAGGACCAGATATGGCAAACCTTCAGTTAACATCACACTCAATGGAAAAATGCTAAAAGCATTTTCCTTAAGATCAGGAAAAAGACAAGGATGCCCACTTCCACCACTTCTGTTCAACAATATATTGGAAGTCCTAGCTACAGCAATCAGACAAGAAAGAGAAATAAGAGGTATCCGAATTGGAAAAGAAGAAGGAAAACTGTCATCATTTTCAGATGTCATGATAGTAAACATAGAAACTCTAAAGACACCACCAAAAAGCTGTTAGAACTGATCAATGAATTCAGTAATGTAGAAGGACACAAAATTAATATTCAGAAGTAAGTTGCAATCTATACACCAATGGTGAACTTTCAGAAAGAGAAATTAAGAAAACTATCCCATTTACAATTGCATCGCAAACAATAAAATACTTAGAAATCAATTTAACCAAGGAGATAAAAGACTTGTTCTCAAAAATTTATGTCATTTAAAAAAAAAATGAAGAAGATACAAATAAATGGAAGCATATACCATGCTCATGGGTAGGAAGAATCAAAATAATTAAAATGGTCATACTACTCAAAGCAATCTATAGATCCAGTGAAATCCCTATCAAAATACCAATGGCATTTTTCAGAAAACTAGAACAAATAATCCTAAAATTTGTATGGAAGCATAAAAGACCCTGAACAGCTATGGCAATCTTGAGAAAAAAGAACAAAGTTTGAGGTATCACACTACCTGGTTCAACTATACTACAAGGCTACAGTAATCAAAATAGCATGACATTGGCATAAAAACAGATACACTGATCAATGGAACAGAATAGAGAGCCCAGAAATAAATCCATGCCTACACACCCTTTTACTGTATGACAAATAAGACAAGAATATATGATAGGGTAAAGACAGTCTCTTCAATAAATGTTGCTGAGACAATTGGACAAATACATGCAAAAAAAGAAAAAAAAAAGAAACTGTACCACCTTCTTATACCATTTTCAAGAATAAACCCAATATGGATTAAAGACTTAAATATAAGACCTGAAACCATAAAACTTCTAGAAGAAAACATAGGCAGTCAACTCTCTGATATTGCTAACAGTAATTTCTTTTCAGATATTTCTCATCAGGCAAAGGAAACAAAAGAACAAAAATAAACAAATAGGACTACATCAAACTAAAATGGTCTTGCACAGCAAAGGAAACCTTCAACAAATTGAAAAGACAACTGACTGAATGGGAGAAGATATTTGTTTATGATACATCTGATAAGGAGTTAATTTCCAAAATATATAAAGAGCTCAAACAACTCTACAACAACAACAAAAAAATAAACAATCCAATTAAAAAAAGGGGCAGAAGATCTGAATAGATATTTATCCAAACAGGAAATACAGATGGTTGATAGATATATGAAAAGATGCTCAAGGTCACTAATCATCAGAGAAATGCAAATTAAAACCAAAATGAGATATCATTCCACATCTGTCAGAATGTCTATCAACAATAAATCAAAGACCAAAAAATGTTGGCGAGGATGTGGAGAAAAGGGAACCCTCATACACTGTTGGTGAGATTAAAAATTCATACAGCCCCTATGGAAAACAGTCTGGAGGTTCCTCAAAAATTTTAAAATGAATCTACTTTTGATCCAGGAATTGGACTTCTAGATATTTCAAAGAAATCTGAAACAATAATTAGTAAAGATCATGCATCTTTATATTCATGGCAGGGCTATTTACAATAGCCAAGATATGGAAGTAACCTAAATGTCCATCAATAGATGATTGGATAAAGAAATTATGGTATATATATATATATATATATATATATATATATATATATATATATATATATATAGTAAAGACAGTCTCTTCAATAAATGTTGCTGAGACTATATATATATATAGCGTGTGTGTGTATATATATATACATATAAATGTTGCTGAGACTATATATATATATAGTGTGTGTATATATATATACACATATATATGTACACCATAATTTATCTATATCTATATCTATAGATATAGATATAGATAGATAGATAGATAGATAGATAGATAGATATAGATATAGATATAGATATAGATATAGATATAGATATAGATATAGATATACTCAGCCGTTAAAAATGAAATCCTACCATTTGCAGCAACATGGATGGACCTAGAGATTCTTATGCTGAGTGAAATAAGTCAGACAGAGAAAGATAAATACCATATGATTTCACTTATATGTGGAATCTAAGAAACAAAAAGAAGAAACTAATGAAAAACAGACTCACAAATATAGTGGACAATTTAATGACAGACAGAGGGGAGGGGGGTTAGGGAACTGGGAGAATGGGATGAAGAGTTAAAGAAGTACAAATTTGTAGTTGATATTTGGTCACGAGGATGGGGAGGAGCAATTGAGGGAATTGTTTTATGAACTATATAGATGTCTAACCAATGTACTATATACTTGAAACTAAATTAAATAAATTTTTAAAAAATAAATATAAAAAGGTTATGGTTCATATGTACAATGGAATATTACTCAGCCATACAAAAAATGAAATCCTACCATTTGCAATGACATAATTAGACCTAAAGTTTATTATGCTCAGTGAAATGTCAAATAGATAAAATTTCATGTGATTTTGCTTATATGCGGAGTCTAAGGAACAAAAAGAACAAACACATCGAAAAGTGACCCACAAATATAGAGAACAATCTGGTGACGGCCAGAGGGGAGGGTTTTGGCGGGGCTGGGAGAAAGAGTTGAAGGGTTAAAGCAGTACAAGTTAATAGTTCATAGGTGGAAACGGGGATGGGGAGCACAGCATAAGAAATATAGTCAGCAGTAATATAATGGCTATGTGTAGAGTCAGAGGGGTGATAATCAGAGATATCATCTCATAAACTATGTAAATGTCTAATCAATGTACTATATACTTGAAACTAATAATTAAATAAAATGCTAATATATATACATATATACATATACATATGTGTGTGTGTGTGTGTGTGTGTGTGTGTGTGTGTGTGTGTACACAGAAGACCTGAATAGACATTTCTCTATAGAGGAAATACAGATAGACATATCAAAAGATGCTCAACATCACTAATCATCAGAGAAATGCAAATTAAAATCACAGTGAGATATCACCTCATGCCTATCAGAATGGCTATCATTAACAAATCAACAAATAACATGTATTGGAGAAGATGTGGAGAAAAGAGAACCCTGTGCTTTGTTGGTGGAATTTCAAATTGGTACAGCTACTAAGAAAAACAGTTTGGAGGTGCCTTAAAAGTTAAAATGAGAACTTCTTTATGACCCCGCAATTCCACTTCTGGGTATTTATTTGAAGTAATCCAAAACACTAATTTGAAAAGATATATGTACCTTTATGTTCATTACAGCCTTATTTAGAGTAGCCAAGCAAACTCAGTGTCCATGTATAAATGATTAGATAAAGAAGTTATGGTACAAATATACAATGAAATATTACTTGGCCGTAACATAATGAAATCTTACCATCTGTGACAACATGGATGGACCTAGAGGGTATTATGCTAAGTGAAATAAGTCAGACATGAAAAGACAAATATCATATGATTTCACTTAGATGTATAATTTAAAGAACAAATTAAATGAACCACAAAGAAGAAACAGACCCACATATACAAAGAACAAACTGATGGTTTCCAGATGGGAGGAAAGTTTAGGACCCGGGTGAAAAATGTAAAGGGATTAAGAAGTACAAATTGGTAATTACAAATAGTCATTGGGATGTGAAGTATAGCATAGGGAATATAGTCAATAATATTGTAATAATTATGTATAGTGCCAGGTGGATAGTAGACTAATCAGGAGGATCAATTGTAAATTACATAAATGTCTAACCACTATGCTATACAGCTGAAAGTAATATAAAGTAATATTGATTGTCAATTTTCATTGGAAAAAAGTCATCAGTATATAAATAAAGCATAAGGAATATAATCGGAAATATAATAATTATGTATGGTGTCAGAGATGTACTGATTTATCAGGGTGATTGATAGTAAATGTGTAATAACTATGTTGTACATCCGAAACTAATATAATGTTGTATATCAGCTATAATTGAAAAAAAATTTTAATAAAGAGAAAAGAGAGAAAAAATAAATAACTAAAATTGCCAGTTTTTCTCCAACATGACTTTGAACCTAGTAAAGCTATATTGGTACTTAGCCATCTTGTTTTTTGAATTACATGAGAAAAAATGTTATGCTTTTACGTATAGTTGATAATTTTTCATGAACATTGTTGTGGCCTGAAGGTTAAAATAGAGTCAGAATTCACATATGTAAAATAAATGAAGATAACTCAAGTGAGAACAAACAGAAGCTATTTATTCAGAACTTACTATAGCAAGTCGGTCACCTTTACTTGTGTTTTACTTTACTTGCAGTGACCCAAAGGCAGGCAGAGTAGGAAAGCTTTATCGTGAAAAAAGAAAAGATTTCAGGTGTGTTCTAATGGAAGGTTGTTTGTATGAGGGAGTTTCAGATGTGTTAATTAGAAAAAGGGCATCTTAATATTGATTGGTTTGGGAAGCATATTTGGTTTTCTCTAATCGGTCCTGAATAGGAAGTGGAGGAACCTGGCAGTTACTAATTAAGTACTAGCCATTCTGGGCTGATTGCTGCAGTGATTATGTCTTCACTTCTGTGGGGATATAAAAAATAATTTTCCTTCCACCTTCTAAGTTCTTCTAGCTGGGCTAATAATCAAAATAACAGAGACAAATTAACAGGAGAAAGTGTACAAAGTTTATTATGGATGCACATGCTGGGAGTGTCGTAAATATGAGACCTAAAACATATTGGGCAGTTGAGGCTTATTATACCATGCTGGACAAAGAAGAAGGGTAGCGGAGTTCTAGGATTTTGACAGGGAAATCATCTGGCTGAGAAAGAGCAGAACGGGTTGCAAAATAAATTCTTGCTAGACAACCCAGAAACAGTGAGACAGATGGCAAAAAACAGGCTTTGCTAGATTTATTTCTGTCTACCATACTTAATTCAAATTAGGCTAAGGTGATTATGCTAAGGTTCCCTTCCTGAAGCAGATTTTCTATTTGAATTCTTTTAGGGAGGAAGTTGGAGGGAAAGGTTCTTTCTGAGACTTTTGTTTCTTAACAACCAGCTTAAGATCAATATCCCAAAAGAGACATCTTTGGCTGGCAAAACTTTGGTCCCCCTCACTTCCCAGGCTGCTTTCTGCAGTTTGTGGATCAGTATTCTATTATCATGTTATGGTCTGGCCATTGTTTGCATATTTAATCTTTCACACATGAAGACCCTTAATGTTGAATGTAGCTGTTGGTGAAAAGATAAAATTGAAAACTCACCCACATTCTTATATGGAATTGTAAGGAGTCCAAGAATTCTCAGTTTGATCCTGTCTTTCCAGATCTTTGTGCAGGAATATTTGTCAACATAGGAGAGTAGAGCATATTTTATTTAATATTTTATATTTTAGAATATTTATTTAAACATTTTAGATATCTATGTATATATGAGTTTCCACTTCTACTTTTGTTCTGGATCTCACAAACATTGGGGACAGGTCTGGCAAAAGCACTAGATGACTATTGTATTGGCTCCTTCCATAAATTTCTGACTTATGTGAATTCTGACACAATGCAATCTACAGAAGGTAATGCTTAAGATAGGGCCAAGATACTGGTTAAAGATTTTCTTGAAGTATAGCTTTCCAGCAACCGAAGGTATAATACAGCATAGGTGTAGATGGCTGGGAAACCACAGCTATAAACTACTCATGTAGTTAAGAACAAGCTTGACACCATTATCATTCAATCCATTGTTCCAGCAGCATGGATACATTTATTTTATTAATTTATATTTTTAGGGAGTGTAAGATTAATCATATTTCTCCTTTCTGAAAAATATCTGCGTATTTCCCTATGCTTGTGAGAAAGTCTAATTCCTGGGCATTCAAGGACTGTCATTATTTGACCACAATTGGCCTTGTACAATTTACTTTAGGCCATTTCTTCATTGCATGCAACAGGTAAGACACATTGAATGTCTTGCTATTTTTCTAATGCTCTAAGATCTTCACAAGTCTTTGGTTGTGTACATGGTGCCCCCTCTACTTCAAAGGCTTTGTTTCTACTCTATATGTCAAACTAGAACTCATTGATCATCGGTGTCTTGCTATCCACTTGTTTCTTACTCTCTGCCTTTAAACAAACATATATTTCATCGATTAGATAAAAAAAAGATGCACAAGCCTCTAAATTTAAATAAAATGTTACCTGATTCGTGAATCTTGCTTGTTTCTCAAAGGCAGCATTAGCCAGTTCTTCCTAAGTGCTTCCATAACTATCTGTTCTATTACAGCACCTAAATACATCTTTTGTACTCACCTACTGACATGTCAGTGTTCTGACTTTATTTCAAACCCTGAAAATGTCAGGAATCTGCTTTACTTATCTCTCCTGGAACATAATAGGCATTGAATAAATGTTTGATGAATTGAATAAAAATAAAAGGTCAGGCAAAGTTCATTTATTCTTGTGACATGACATCAAAAAAAGTTTTGTAGAAAAAAAGATTATACTTAATCTCTATTACTGTTAATAGACCAATCTCAAGATTATAAGAATGCCAAAATCCCCCCTTCTTGACAAAATCTGAGTCTATCATCTGTAGATATAATTAAAGCTCAAGGAAAATGTTATAGACTGTTTAAAATGTTTAATAAGTTAAAAAGTAGTTTCCTTTTCTGTAACTGCTTCCTCCATCCTTCATATCTCCTTTGGAGTTAAGCCCAGAAAACACAGTTCTGGTCACACCCCAGTCCTGAATATGTTTATTGTTTCCAAGCTCTGTGTATTTTCCAAAAATGCACCATTTTCCTGGGACACCAGTCCCTGAAATATCTGCCTATATTTCGAAGTTCAGTACAAATGTCAACTCTTTTCTAAAGCTCACCCAGATTTGCCAAATCAGAATCAAATCTACTTCTCTGGAATCTCTGTGCTAACATATTCAGTGCCTAAAATATAATTAGGTACTCAATAAAAGATTGCTATACTGTATGTTCTGACAACATACACCATTCGATCTGTAGTTGTAAACTTTTGTGGTCAGTCCAGGGACAATGAAAAATTTGAAGAGAGAGGTTTTGACATCTCTAAAAAGTTTTGTTCACTTTTATGAAAGTTTTGAACTCATAATCAACCTAACCTATGATTTGTGGGATATGGAGGCTTCTTACCTATTTGCATGTTATTGTCTCCCTTAGAAGATAAAGCCCTCTACTTAGAAATTACTGCCTTGACCTTCACTGTGCATGAGCTGTTGCTCATCTTGCCATATTATGTCAATTCTCTTTTCTAACCTTGATGGTCATTCATTGCCCCCAAACACAGCTAACTAATTTGTGGTTGATATTCACTGCTTTAAATAAATTGGGAGTCTGGAATTGATTGTTTTGTTATTAATTTATTTTGCAGCATACAGGTATAAAAAGTTAGGATTAAAACCTTAGGAGAAAACAAGCCCTGTAAATATAACCTAACCCTATGTCATCTAAAACCCAGTTTTGTTACCTGACTCTCCATAGCTTATTTCATGTCTTATGAGAATTGTTTTATGGAGAATATAAAGTTAATGTATTTTTAGATTATTACTCAGAGGTGTTTACACTCAAAATCAGGTTATCTATGTTAATATCCTGTCAGTGATGTAGAAACACTGAGATACAGATGGGAGACTAAACATATAACTCTAGCGAAACCTCAGCTTACTCTGGATTCACAAAAAAAGGGTTCTACCTCTAAGATCTTTTTCCCAAAGCTCCAAATTTGTCCTTCCTGGAATAGAAAGCAAAGTGAAATTCTATTTAGATTTGCTTTTTGTAAATAATCATAAAAATGGAGTTAATCTATAAAATAAGTAGAAAGTCGTCTATTGGGCAGAATAGAAGTGAATTTTCCTGCTAGAAAAATTGGAAAATATTCTTGAAGTAAAGAAGAATGCAGACAAGAAAATCTCAGATTTGGGAAATTGTCAAACATTAATTTTTCAAATATTTTTTTTCTGAATTAACCTCTTTCTTCATATTATAGAGTATGTATTTTAAACTTTCACTCCCTGATTGTTGCTAATATATAGAAATACAATTAAGTTTTATATACCTTTTATCCTGTAAACTCATTAATTTTTTTCCAGTAGTATTGTTGGAGATTACTTAATATTTTTATGTAGGTAAACCTGTCTACTGGAAACAAAGAGAGCTTGACGCCTTTTTTAATTTAAGTGTCTTTTTTTTTTGGTCTATTCAACTGGATAGAACAGTCAACATAATGTTGCATAGAGGCAATAAGTTCAGATATCTTAGTCCTGTTCTCTAACAGGGTAAAAACATTAATTCTTTCAGCAATATGTATGATGTAAAATTTCCAGAGTTGCCTTTTAATGAGGTTGAGAAAAATCTTTTGTATTCCCAATCTCCTGAGACTTTTAAAATCATATCATGGTATTAAAATTTTCAAATAGCTTTCTCCATATACTTTGATAATCATATGATTTTTCCCCATTATGATTTGAAAATTAAAGTGATTAATTTTTGAAAGTTAACCTTGAATTTTTGGTATGAATTCCAATGACTCATGCTATATTAACCCCTTTATATAATAATGAATTCAATATGCTAAAGTTTTACTAAGTAATTTTGAATCTATGTTCAAGAGGAATATTGTTTGTAGCTTCTTTTCTTGTAATATATTACCCGGTTTTGGTATTAGGTTATGGCTGGCTTCATAAAATAAGTTGAGATGTTTACAATCCCTTGTATTTTTTGGAAGACTTTGTGTAGAATAGGTATTACTTCCTTAAATGTTTGATAGATTACTAGTGTAGCTTAATAGATCTGGAGTATAATTTGTGGAATGTTATTTACTATGAATTATTCAGTTCATTTTATAGATATAAATCTATTCATGTTTTCTGTTTAATCTGAGTGAACTTTTAATGTGTATATTTCAAGGAATTTTTCTATTTCACCTAAGTTGTTAAATATATTATTATAAATTGTTTGTAATATTTCCTAATATTCCTTTTGATTTCTGTAGTTCCTGTGTTGCTATCCCCTCTTTCAACCAGATATTGGTAATTTGTGTCTTTATTCTTTTTTTCTTCATAATTCTGGCTAGAGGTTTATTAAACCTATTGATCTTTTCAAAGAATAAGCTTTTTGAGTCATTGATTTTCTGTATTGGATGTTTATTTACTATTTCATTTATTTCTGCCTTTATTAAATTTTTTCTTCACATATGTTTTATTTGGCTTAATTTGCTTTTATTTTTCTAGTTTCTTTAGGTGAACACTTTGGTAATTGCTTTATCCCTTTATTCTTGTCTAATGTAAGCTGGTACTGGTACAAATTTCCTTCTGAGTACTGCATCTTAATTTTGTTTAAAATTTATTTTTAATTAAATTTATTAAGGTGATATTGGTTAATAAAATTATATTTAGATTTGTGCACACACACACACACACACACATACACAATATATTGAATTGTGTGTTCAATAACCAAAGTTAAATTTTCTGTCATCACATGTTTGGTCCTCTGTACCCTTATCTACCTCCAACTTTACCCGCTTCTCTCTGGTAATCATCTCAAAATTTTGATAAGCTATGTTTTCATTTTAATTTGGTTCAAAATATTTTCTAATTTCTATGGTCTTCTTCGATTCAAAGGAATGCGGTAGTGCATTGTTTGTATTTTAAATATTTAGGGATTTTCATTCTGTTCTTATTTTCTTGTTTGGTTCAGTTGTGGTCAGAGAATATTCTTTATATGCTTTTAATTCTTTATAATTTATTAAACTTGACATGAGGAAAAAATGGCATAGATGATAGAGACTCTGTTCATCCCTCTGGTGAAAAAATTAAAGTTGTGACAAAAACAAGGAGAAAGCAGAAAGGAAAAATCACC
>NW_024345861.1:1490671-1513934 GCF_902729225.1 Pteropus medius | reverse complement strand
ATGAACCCAAAGAGGTCCACACCAAGACACATAATAATTAAAATGCCAAAGCTTAAAGACACCATGAGTGCTAAAAGCTGTGAGAAAAAATCAACTAGTTCCTTAAAAGGGAGCTCCCATAAGACTGTCAGCTGATTTCTTAAGAGGAACTTTGTAGTCCAGAACAGATAGGCATGAAGTATTCAATGTAATGAAAAAGTAGTACCTACAACCAAGACTACACTACCCAGCAAAGCTATCAATTATGTTTTTAAATCTTTTTTTTTTAATGAAGTTTATTAAGGTAACATTGGTGAATACAATCACATAATTTTCAGATGTACGTTATAATTTGACAACTGTATATTCTATTGTGTTTACCACCCAAAGTCCAGTTTCCTTCAGCTACCATATATTTGATTGCTTTGACTCACTTCACCCTCTTCCTACCCACCTATATTTGACCCCCTTTACCCCATCTAGTTCCCGCCTCTTCTTCCATCCTCTACCCTCTGGTAACCACTAGTCTATAGTCCATGTTCATGAGTCTCTGTTTGTCTTGTTCATCAGTTATAATTTAATATGAGATAAAGAGCTTCTGACACAAGAAAAAGCTAAAGAATTTCATCATCACAAAGCTGGTATTACAAGAATTGTTCAAGGAAGTTCTGTAAATAGAAGAAGAAAGTTAAAAAATATGAAGAATAAAATGGGGAAATGGACATTTCAATAGTTACATTAAATGTAAATCGATTAATAGTTCCAATGAATGACACAGGTAGCTGAGTGGATAAAGAAAACAAGGGCCATATGTCTTGTAGACATATCTTGTCTACAAGAGACCCACTTCAGATCGAAAACATACAGACTGAAAATTAAAAGATGGAAAAGCTATTTAATACAAGTGAAAATAAAAATAAAAGCTGAGATAGCAATACTTATATAAGACAGAGCATACTTTAAAACAACGGTTATAATAGGGGCAAAAAATATATATACATAATGATAAAGAGATTAATCTAACAAGAGAAATTGACCCTAGCAAACATTTTTGCACACAACATAGGAGTACCTAAAGATATAAGTCAAATATTGACTGATATAAAGGTAGATATCAACAAAAATATAATCATAGTAGGAAACTTTAACATCTCATTGACAGCAATGGACAGATCGTCTAGACAGAAAATCAACATAGACAGCAGCTTTAATGACACACTAGATCCAAAATATTTTTTCCAATTATTGAAATATAATAGGCAATTAATTGCTTATATTTACATTGTACAATTCAATGAGTTTTTTTTAAATTATAGTTAGCATACAATAATATACCAGTTTCAGTTGTATAGCATAGTGATCAGAGATCCACATAAGGGTACTAAATCTAGTACCCTTCTTCCCCCTTACATATTTATTACAACATTATTAACCATCTTCCCTATGCTACACTCTACATCTCCATGTCTCTTCTGCAACTATCCATTTGTACCTCGTAATCTCTTTGCCTTTTTTTTATGGTCTCCCCAAATCCCCTCCCATCTAGTAACCCTCAAAATATTCTCTGTATTTGAGTTTATTTCCACTTTTGTTGTTGTTGTTTATTTTGTTCTTTGGAATCCACATGTATGTGAAATCATGCAATATTTGTCTTTCTCTCTCCAGCCCATTTCAATCAGAACAATACCCTCTAGGTCCATCAAGGTAATGTCTTTCTCCATCCCCTTCCTTTTAGTCTATGTGTGTCTTTTAATCTGAAATGAGTCTCCTGTAGGTAGTGTATGTAGGCTCTTTTTTTTTTTAATCCATTCAGCCACTCTTATCTTTTGGTTGGAGCACTTAATTCTTTTCCATTTGAGGTACTTGTTGATAGGAATGCAGTTATTACCATTCTTTATTCCTGTTTTTGATACATGTTTTTTTTTTCTTCTTAAAGTCCCTCCGACATTTCCTGTAATACTGACTTGGTGAGGATACATTCCTTTAGCTTATTATTATTTATTTATTTTTTTGTCTGGGAAGCTCTTCACCTGTCCTTCAACTCTAAGTGATAGCTTTTCTGGATAAAGTATTTTTGTTTGTAAATCCTGGGTTTTAATTATATTGAATATTTTGTAATAAACTCTTCTGTCCTGTATAGTTTCTTTTGAGAAATTAGCTTCCAGTCTTATGGGTGTTTCCTTGTAGGTAATTAACTGCTTTTCTCTTGCTGCTTTTAAGATTCTCTCTTTGTAGTTAAACTTTGGCATTTTAATTATGATGTGTCTTGGTGTGGGCCTCTTTGGGTTCATCTTTTTCGGGGCTCTCTGAGCTTCCTGAGGTTCTACTTCTACTTCCTTCACCAGGTTAGGGAAATTTTCCATCATTATTTCTTCAAATAGACCTTCAACATCTTGTTTTCCTTCATATACTTCTATGACACAAATATTTTACATTTAATTGTGTTTCATAGGCTTCTTAATTTATTATTGTAGACTTGGCTTCTTTTTTTTCTTGCCATTCTGATTGAGTGTTCTTGGCTTCCCCATTCTCTATATCGATGGTGCGATCCTCTTCTTTATCCACTCTGTTTATTCCATTTAATATATTTTTATCTCAAATAATGTGTTCTTCATTACTGACTGGTTCTCTTTTGTAATTTACATTTCCATTTTTGTGTTTTTTTATCTCTTTGTTAGTGTTCTCACTGAATTTGTCTACACTTCTCATAAGTTTATTGAGCATCTTTATAACCAGTGTTTTGAACTCTGCATCTGTTAGATTATTTGACTGTATTATATGTGGATCTCTATTCTGTTCTCTCATATGGTTTCTGCTTCTTTGTCTTCCTATTTTGGCTGCCTTTCTGTGTCTGTTTCTATATACTAAGCTCTTAAGTCTCTCAGTCTTATTAGTGCTTCTTTGTGTGGTAGGTGTCCAGTGGCACAATCTTGAGAGGAATTCAGCTGCAGGCCAAGTTTTTCCCCAGCCCGTACCTCTCTGGGGCCACCTGTTAAGATTCAGCAAGCAATCCACAGATGTTATGCTTAGAGTTGCCTCAAGAAACCACACCAGAAACCTAGGCCAGCTACCAGCAGTGTGAGTTTAGGCGCTGCTCAGCAAGGAGTACCTGACTAAGTGAGGACGCACCTGGATGTGGCTTGGGTGGGGCCATGAGTAGGGGGAGGTGGAGTTTCAGGAAATCCTCTGGGCAGAACATCATCTGTTATCCAGTTTGATGATGTCTCTGCTTTGGTGGTGCTGCACCTGCACACTAGGAGTGGGGAGGACTCCCCGCTGTGACAGGGAACAATGGATATCACTGGCACTTCTGTACAGAGTGAATCTTGCCTACAGCCCTCACTCTGAGAATTCACTGTACCCCTGTAAGTCCCTGGTGCCTCCTGCACAGCCAAACCAGCACTGGTGCTCAGAATGAGCAGGTCCTTTACCGCGAATTTCCACTCGCAAACCTGGTCCCTTTAAAAGGTGTCTGCAGCTGCCAGCTGCTGCTTCTATGGCCTCTATCCCACTCAGCTGCTTGAGACCGGGCAGCCTCATGTCCTTGCCTTGTCCTATCTTTTTCCATTACAGGGTGATTTCTTAGTTCTCTCCCTAATTGTATGGCTTGTTCATCTAGATCCCAGGTGATTTTCCTTGCTGTTTGCTCCTCGTTCCTGTCACAACTTTGATTTGGTCACCAGAGGGATGAACAGAGCCTCTATCATCTATGCCATTTTTTCTCCCTCTGGATTGCAGCTTTAATTAGATTCAATTCATTTAAAGTTTCCATTATTTCAATAATGATATCTTACATGTATCTTTACGAGACTCTATTTCCAACAGGACTCTTATCTTACAAGCACTTCAAGACTGTAAGAGATCTCTGCTTTTTAAGTGACACTTCTCACCCAGCCTCATGTGCTATTGTAACACTTGAAAATATCTCAGTGGGAAGAATGAATATTTTCAGATTTTGCCATTTTCTTGATTTTGCTTTGTCATGCTAACACACAAAGCCACCCAAAGATCTTCTGGGTTTTCTTCCTCTCAAAAGGATAACTATTCCTAGGACAGGTCAGATCATAAGCCCCAGACTGAGCTCGCTGAGGAAGCATGCTATGGTATTTGAACTAAGACCTGTCCTTTCCTTCCCCACTCAAAATGCTGTAAGATAAAAACTTTACTCCAGATTGGTGCAGACAAGAACACAGGGTTACCTTTACCTTTTATTTCCAGTTAGAGAGCTATCTTCCCAGGAAGGGTTGGAAATCGGTATTTCTCATCCTGCCTTCAGCCCTATTGCTGAGGCTAAGGATTAAGTCAGTGTGGCTGAGAGATGGGAGCGCCTTTCTTTTACTCATACCCCATTTATGCATTTGAAGATCTTCAACAATATCCCTGGAACACTGGGGCACAGATATTCCTCGATTCAACTCCTGTTACTGCCTCTCTCAAGCTAGCGCTCCTAATTTGGGGGAATCACTCAGAGATAAGATCACCATTGTCCTCAAACTCATTTCCACAGCCAGCTAAGAGAGTTGGCTGAGGAAGCAGAAGGCCACATAACAGAGAGCTTCAGTCATTCCCCAAAGTAAATGTCTTCATATGCAATAAAGGGTGAAGAAGCCTTAGGAGCATTGTCAAAAACAGTGGAGGTTGTAGTAAAAGGTAATTGGAGGATATCGGCAGATGCATTAGATATATGGGCTAAACCGTAGGCCAACTAAATTGTAGGAGGAAATCTGAGAGACAGCTGGTAAGAACCTTCTTAGGGTCAGAACATATCTCAAACAGGACCTCAGGAATTATCACTTCAAAAGAGATTGAATTTGAATATATGAGTCTGTTCAGCAATTTATATCTCATGGTATTGTTGAAAATAACAGTGAAATCAGTCAGCCTTAATAGCTAGGTATGGTCATGAAAAAAGACAATCAAAGAGAGCCCTAGGAAAACTATTGTTATTCAGCATGACTGCACATCCTCAAAAGCTGAAGACCAACATCAAAAGCTTCACATTGAGGGAAAACTGGCTTCACAAAAATAGTCTATCCAGGTCAAAAAAACAGTCAAGTGAACAATTATTTTAATAAAAGGCCCCTAGTTGGGAGAATAGTAAACAGAATTATTACAACATATTAATTGTCCAGTTTTAAAAAAAACAAACAAACAAAAATATGAGACAAGAAAGGAAACAGGAATGTGTGATCCATATATGAGGGAAAGGGAGCAAGCAAAAGAAACTACCCATGAGAGAAATAAAATTTTTAACCATGGCTAACTTTTTCTTCATAGTGGAAAGCAAAGAATAATTAAGCACGTTGATAATTTAACCACATATCTAAGACTTGTTAACATTTAAAACTGTAGATAGATCTCTTGAATAAAATAGCCAACATTACATTTGCCCAATGGAAGACATAATTGGAACTCATGTAGAACCCCAGGCCTGAAAGGAATTAAACTGTGGTAGTATACCTTATTTATTGTAAACCAACTGCTTAATTCCAAGTCTTTCAAATTAGCACACTAAGATTTTTGCATATGAAGAGGCAAAAATTTCATAAATTTTTATCAGTGCATCAACATTTCTCCCACACTTTCTTGTTGTCAATATTTAACTTGGGAACCACCCAAACATCAGTTCTTTATTGTACTTCCATGTCTAATATGTACTGTGCATCACTGCCCAAGATCTTCACTCTTCTACTTTCAATAACCTTTCACTGCACTCTCTGGAAATGGCAACGCATAACCATCAAATTCCTCTGTATTCTTAAAAGAATTTGAAATTATTTTTTCAACTACTTCCTACATCACAACATATTTCTTTCTCTTTCTCGAAATCATACTGCCTATTCATTTTTACTTATTGTACTTTTTCTCATATAGATTTCACCTTCTCTATTTCATTTATAGGCTCTATAATCTTTTTCCAATCATTTAATATCAGATAATTCTAAACATCTTGGTGCAAGACAAAGTGAATTTCTTTGACTGAAGGGGGGGGTCAGGAACCAAGCCCTGCACCGAGAGAAGAAGAAAGATCCTTTGGTGAAGAGTGTAGAAAGTATTCAACACACACACCAAAGTTAGAGCCAAAAGGAAAGTTTATTAGAAAAGGGGTAACACTCCATAGACAGAGTGCGGTCTCCTCTCAGAGGAAGAGAGTGAGAGGAACCAAGAGAGATGAGGAAAGTGAGTAGGGGGCTGAGTGTTCAGGGAATTCAGTTTATATCATTCTTTAGCTCCTGTGAGTTATAGTTTAAAAGACTTTATTAACCCATTTCCTTTGATATGGGCATACAGTAAGGAAGGAGAGAAGTATGTAGTGTGAAAAGGTAAGATTATGTAGAATAAAAGGCCTGTTGGCAGTTCCCAGCTTTTAATCCATAGGTTCCCCATTGTTTTAGTCACATGGAATGACTCTTGGTTCTTGTTTCCCCTTCATAGGTGTGGGGAAAGGGGTGATAGCAATCCCAGTAGAAATCTTCCTTTGTTCTGAAGGTGTCCTCCTGGCCTGGCTGCAGGGCTGATCAGCATATTGCAGTCTCTAAATGTAGCATGATTAACATTTTTAATTCTCTTGTCTCCTCCCTACATTAATATTATCTAAATTCAAGAGCTATCTATTTATCATCTATCATCATCATTTATCTATCATTTATCTATCTAATCTATCATCTATCCAAATAATTTGATATATTTTTTTCCAGATTCAGATCCCCTATTGAACTTGAGACTCATATATCCAATTAACTACTGGATACAGCCAGTTGGATAGCTCGATGGAAGTTCAAACTAAACATTCCCAAGGTAAAATTCATTATGTCCCTGACCAAATCTGTTCTTTCAGTGTTTCCTCCATCCACTTGCACAGACCAGAAAACCAGAAATTATCCTTGATACCTCACATTCTCTCATATTCCACATTTATTACACCATCAAATTCAACTTATTTTACCAAGTTTTTCTCGATACTGAGCCTGACTGTTTCCTGCTTGAACAAGTTAGTTCCTGATTGCACCCTCCACATCCCAGGACTCTCCGACTGATGCAGCAGTCTGAAAACTGCTTAAATGATTAAGCCAGTGTCCTCATAGTTTGGCAATCAATCAATGTTCTCCTTCCTTATATGGAATACCTATAGCTGTGTAGGAATACAGAAGTACAAGATTGTATAAAACTGCCTGCCATGTTACAATGAAGGCTCAGCCTTTGGATAAGAAGCTGCTGAGCCAGTGTCAGCATCAATAAATGCTGCTTCCTGCTTATAGCCTCAGTGTCCTGTCTCTGTGTTCAATAACCCCCCAACATTTCTGGGGGCTTGTTCAGGATGCAGAGAAAACTGTTTTTCGCTTCTCTTGTCTTTGGGGTCTAGCCCCCAGGACATTGGGAGAAGCAGACTTCACTTGGCGTGCCAGCGTGCCTATTGTCTGTAGGGAAAGATGACTCTTCCTGCCAACAGATACTGTGACTCCAAGAGCACAACAGAACTTGGAGAAGAACAGGAACCTGCCCAGGAGCACCGCCTAACTGAGTAGTAAGGACTCAAGTCCCAGCAACAGCCTGTCTGCTAGAGGACAGAAAGGGAGTCTGATCAACTCCTGAGGTCACCCGATTACTTTACGTTTGTTAGAGGAAACTGTGACCTCTCAGGTACATAGGATGGAGGGTGGAGGGTGTCTGGTGTGTTTTTGTGTGTGACTGAGATGTGGCATGACTACAAAATGAGAATTGAGCCCCTATCTGTGGGTCTGTGGTCAATCTCATACAGCTTAGGGTGGTGTCATTGGAACTCTGTGGGGAGTCTACTCCAGTGATTTGAGTGATAAGAGGCGCCTGAAAGATCCTCGCGAAGATAGAAGCCAGAGATGGGTGAAGTATATCTCTGAGTGCATGTGTGACACTGACCATGGGTGGCAAGATGGGTGGACAACAGAGTAAACAGACACCTTTAGGTTGTATGCTTAAGAATTTCAAAAAGGGTTGTTCAGGAGAATATGGAGTTAAACCCACCCGACAGAAATTCTACACCATTTGTGAAATTGACTGGCCCTCTTTTGGCATTGGGTAGCCAGCAGAGGGGTCTCTCGATAAGGAAGTTATTGCAAAGGTCTCTCAAGTCATTATTGGTCAACCTGGCCACCCAGACCAATTCCTTTATATCAATTCTTGGGAAGCAATAGTTCACACATGACCCCCTTGGTTGAGAGTCTGCATAGAGGAGAATTGTAGAGTCCTAGCCCAAGCCTTGGCACCCTCCCAAGGTCAGCTGAAAGGAAAGAAGCCTGTGTTGTCAGCACTAGGCCATACCAGGCTCCATTCTGCTATACCCCCAGGAGCCTATGATTCAAATGATGTTGGAGCCGACCAATTGTCTTTATGGTTGACAACAGAAATGAACACTCAGTTGTAACTCAGACTGTGGGTCTCCTTTCTCAAAGACAAGCTACCATTATGAGAGCAACGGGGGGATGAGTCTATTGTCCCTTCCTGCAGCACTGCTGGTGCAACCTAGGAGGATGAGAAGTCATCCATGAATTCCTATATCTGTCCGATTGCCCCGTGGCACTGATGGGACGAGACCTTTTAGGAAAACTACAAGCTTAGATTACCTTTGACACATGTGGCCAAACAGCCCTAACCTTGGGGAGGCCAGAAGCAAGGATTATGTCACTCACGATTCTCCAAGGAGAAGAGTGGTACCTATATAGTCTCAGAGGTGGGTCCCAGCAGAAACCTGAGCTCCCCTTCAAAGTTCCTGGATGTGGGCTGAAGACAACCCTCAAGGACTGGCCCGACATATTCCTCCAGTGGTGGTAGAGTTAAAACCAGGAGCTGAGTCAGCCCACCAGAAACAGTATTTCATCTCCCATAAGGCACAAGTAGAGATCCAAAATCATTTAGAGAAACTTCTGAAGTATGAAATTCTCCGTCTCTGCCAATCATCCTGGAATACACCACTCCTGCCGATTCAGAAGCCAGGGACCTATAAATACTGGACAGTGCAAGATTTACAAGCAGTTAACCAGGCAACTGTCACCCTGCACCCTGTTGTCTCCAACCCATATACCCTCCTAGGATTCATCTCCACTGAGGCAACCTAGTTCACCTGTCTGGACCTCAAGGATGCCTTCTGCATTCGCCTGGCTTCTCGGAGTCAGCCAATCTTTGCCTTCCAACGGGAAAGCCCTGAAAGCGGAGACAAGGGCCAGTTGACATGGACACGACTGCCTCAGGGGTTCAAAAACTCCCTGACCATCTTTGGAAAAGCTCTAGCCTCAGATTTAAAGGCCTTCCTGACAGACCAACACAGCTGTGTGTTACTCTAGTATGTAGATGATCTGCTCTTGGCAGGAAAGACCTATAAGGAATGCATGGAAGGAAAACATCTACTCAATTTCCTCTGGGAAGTGTGTTACAAAGTTTCTAAAAGGAAGACTTAAATCTGCCAAGAAAGAGTTAAATACCTCAGCTTCCACCTGTTGCAGGGACAACGCCAACTAGGCCCAGAAAGGAAACAAATGGTCTGTTCCATTCTCATCCCTACCACCTGGCGACAAGTCCGCATGTTCCTCAAAACAGCTGGCTTCAGCAGAATCTGGATACCTAATTTCTCCATCCTGGCCAAACCTCTCTATGAAACCACAAAGTGAGGAGAATGGGAGCCCTTGCTCTGGGAACCTATACAACAGAAGGCCTTTGAAGAAATCAAATGGGCACTCACTAATGCCCCCAGATTAGGACTCCCAGTGTTAACCAAATCTTTCTTTCTGTATATACATGTGCACACAGGTGTCGCAGTAAGGCTGTTAACCCAACTGCTAGGATCTTGGCACCATCCTGTGGCTTATCTCTCCAAACAGCTTGAGTCTGTCACCCAGGGCTGGCCACCCTGCTTGCAAGCACTCGCAGCCACGGCCCACCCCCTTTGTGTCAGAGGCTGAAAAACTGACTATGGGGCAAGAACTGACAGTTTGGGTACCATATTCAGTAATAACATTACTGGAGCACAAGGGACTGTATTGGCTCACCAATGCCCAGATACTCAGTTTCCAAGGAATGCTGTGCGAGAATCTACACATCCACCCAGAAGTAGTATGAATCTTGAACCCAGCCACCTTCCTACCCCTTGAGCCTGGCCAGCCAGACTACGATTGCATTGAAGTCATAGATGAAGTGTTTTCCAGCTGACCCAACTTGACAGACCAGCCCCTCAAGCACCCTGATGTCGAATATTACACTGATGGTAGCAGTTTTGTGAGGGGAGGAGAATGCCTTGCAGGATATGCTGTGGTGACCCTACATTCCATCACAGAGGCAAAATCTCTGCCTAAGGGAACCTCAGCACAGAAGGTAGAGCTCATCGCCCTGACCCGTGCCCTTCAGCTGCCAGCAGGAGTGTGTGCTAACATGTATACTGACTCTAAGTATGCTTTCACCACCCTCCATGTACATGGAGCCCTGTACAAAGAGAAGGGTCTAATCAATTCTGGGGGAAAAGACATAAAATATGGAAAGGAAATTCTGGATCCCTTAGATGCTGTGTGGGCCCCAAAGAAAGTAACAGTCATTCACTTCAGAAGACATCAAAAAGGAGATGTCATAACAGCCCAGGGCAACTGCAGGGCACACTATGATGCCAAACTGGCAGCAGCCGAGGAGATGGCCAGCCCTACAGCTCTAACTGCTTCCATATTTCCCAGTCCCTTAGATGAATGGGACCCCAGGTACTTGCCTCAAGAAGAAGCCTGGTTTAAGACTAAAATGGGGAGCCTCCTCCCCAGTGGATGGTGGAAATTCAAGGACGGGTGAATTGAAGTCCCTGGAATGCTAGCCCCAGCTTTTGTCAAGCAGTTTCACCAAAGGACTCACCTTGGTTGCAGTGCTCTAGAAACCACTCTGGGCCAGTACTTCTACGTACCTTGGCTCTCTAGCATCTCACGAGTGGTGTGTGAACGGTGCAAAGTCTGTGCCTACAACAACCCCAGGCAAGGGCCATGTGCCCCACCAGGGGCCCAAAGTGTCAGTGGCAACCCCTTTGAGGAACTTAAAGTAGATGTTACTGAAATGCCTTGATTACAGGACCTCAAGTATCTCTTATCTTTTTATGCACCTTTTCTGGTTGGGTAGAGGCATACCCCACCTGGACTGAGAAGGCCTGAGAAATAGCCAGACTGCTCCTCTGAGAAATTGTTCCACGATTTGGCCTACCAATTGCCATTGTCTCAGATAACAGGCCAGCCTTTGTAGCAGAAATAGTTCATCTACTAGCCAAGAATTTAAATATTAAATGGAAATTACATACTACCTATTGGCCACAGAGTTCAGGACAGGTGGAACGCATGAACAGGACGCTTAAGACTCAGTTGAGAAGACTATGTCAGGAGACACATCTACATTGAGACAAAGTCCTCCCCACGGCACTGTTAATAATCAGGTTGACCCCAAACAAAAATACTGGGTTCTCACCCTATGAGATCCTGTATGAGTAGCCACCACCACTCATCAAAGAACTTCGAGGAGACCTCAAGGAAATAGGTGAATTGATTCTGAGACAACAACTTCAGGCCCCAGGGACGACCTTTCAGACTTTCAACCAATGGATTAGGGAAAGGCTCCCTGTCAGTTTAACCACTGAAGTTCATTTCTTTAAGCCAAGAGACTATATCTGGATAGAAGAGTAGAACATTCAGCCTTTAAAAACTCTTCAGAGAGGCCCCTTTACTGTCATTTTTTCTACCCCCACTGCAGTTAAGGTTGCTGAAATAATGCCCTGGATACATCACCACAGACTTAAACCCTCAGCTACAGAGTGAGAATGTATTCCAGATTCTTCTGAGCCCCTCAAGGTAGCCCTCTGGAAGAAAACATTGACTTTGCCGGCAGACCAAGGGTAAGGTATCTGCCCCACTTTGGTCACACCAGAAGCTGACTGATCTATGCTCAGCAGAAGCCTGAGGATAACTTCTCATCAGGATGGGACCCTAGTAACCTCTTTGGAGTCTGGTTCGCCACTTTCGGTAGCTCTAAGACCTTGATTGGGATAGTGCTCCTCCCTCCTCACCTTCTCTTCTCCCATGCCCTATGTTTCTTGTTATCTGGTCAACCACCTCCCTCACAGAGGCTATAGTAGGAAAAAAAAACTGCAGCAAAAGTCCTCATGTTATGAAAGTACCAGCCTCTAAACCAAACATTAGAAGAAAAAGATAATGCTCTCTGACTCAGTCCTGGGTCCAAGCATTAAAGGGGAGAATGTGGCAGCCTGACCTTCCCTGACCATTTCCTGCTTGAACGAGTTAGTTCCTGACTGCACCCCCCTCATCCCAGCACTCTCCAACTGACTCAGCAGTCCAAAAACCTGCTTAAATGATTAAGCCGGTTTCCTTATAGTATGGCAATCAATCAATGTTTTCCTTATGTTCTCCTTCTTTATATGGATTATCTATAGCTGTGTAGGAATGTAGAAGTACAAGATTGGATAAAACTGTGCACCCTGTTACAATCGGGGCTCAGTCTTTGCACAAGAATACGCTGAGCTGGTGTCGGCATCAATAAATGCTGCTTCCTGCTTATAGCCTCGGTGTTCCATCTCTGTGTTCAAGAATCACCCAACAATACCATCTATACTTCTCTGTTCTCTCCATTTTGGTCTAATATACAATCTTCTCTAGGCTAGAATACTGTAATAGTCTAATAAATGGTCTCTTTACTTTCCATTATGCCCTATTCCCTTGTAACGCAGGAGCCTCAGGCCTGGAACTTGCACTTGGGTTTGAGGATCAGAGGACCAGAGGGATGAAAAATGCTATTTATTACTCATGAGGCAGGGAAGCTTCAGCAGCAGCCGGTTGGAGCTGAAGGAAGAAAAACTACTACTGACCAAGTGTGAGCAGTTTTTTTTTTTTTTTTTTTTAATGCCCATACAGAAAGGAGTGGTTATCTCATTGTGGAACAGCCTCCTTCTCAGATGGATAAAAGCAAGAAGTGCTGCTTGGTTACAGGAGCAGATAACGTTCATGGGAACAGCAGAAAACATCCTTGAGAGTAAGCACTGCTAAAAGTTCTTTGTATACCTCCTTCCTTGGCTGCTGACCGGACAGCTATCAATCTTCTGAGTATGTGGAGGGGCTATATTCTGAGTTAACTCTAGATCCCTTCAAGCAGTTCTCTGCACTGCAACCAGAGTGCTATTTCAAAACACAAATATAATCATGTAATTCTTGGACAGGCACTACATAGAAAGCCTTGGACAGAGTTCTAATCAAAAGCCATTTGTTCTTCCTTTCTGGATGAAACCAAAGATTGTCCACACTTTTTAAAGAGTTTATGTACTTTGGGGAGGGGTTTGGCCCCTTTCCAGATAGAGTGGGTGAATCTTGATTGCTTTAACCCAATAATATATATATATTTTTTTTACCTTTAGAAATAACTTTTAGGAATGGAAATGTGATGCAATTCTCTGCAATGAGATGTGAGGGGAAGCAACTGAGAATCTTTTGGGAATGTTTTATTCACTCTTATAAAGAATTCTGAGAGAGAAATGTTCATTATTTTTCCTTTGAATATTGACAGCAAATAATGCCTAGAGCTATATCAGTAATTTAAGACCACAAGAGGATTCAGTCTAGGAGGACGTGCCAACAAATAGAGGAGGGGTGAACTAAAACACAGAAGGGATCTCTGTTCTTAGTGACTTTTTTTAGTCAGTGAATTAACTAACTCTGGAATCCCTGTATCTCTGGACTTATTATGATTAAGCATTTTTTATAGTTTAGTATATGCCTGGTTGTATTTCTGCCAGTTTTAGCTAAAAGCATCCTAACTTGTATACATACATTTGCTTAACAAATAACAGTGGCTTCTAAATTACTCTAGGGACAAAATCAAGATCCTTAATATACCTTATAAAGCCTTGCACAGTCTGGCCACTACCTTATTCCACAGATTCATCTAAGACAAGTCTTTGTTTCACTATTTTCTTGCCTTCTTCAAATTGTTCACATTTCCTGTGTTCTCCTGCCATAGGGCCTATATTTGTTTGCTAGTGCTGCCATAATAAAATACCACTGACTGGGTGGCTTAAACAGCTGAAATTTATTTCTCACAGTTTTGAGCTTGGAGGTCCAAAATCAAGTTGTCATCAGGTTTGGTTTCTCTTCAGACCTTTCTTCTTGCCTTACAGATAGCTGTCTTTTTTCTGTCTTCACATGATCTTTCCTCTGTGCACTTCCTTGGGGTCTCTCATGTTCCCTAATCTCCCCTTCTTATAAAGATACCAGTGGATTAAATTAGAGCACACTGGAGAGAGAGGAGGGGAGAGACAGAGGAGAGAAGAGAGAGAGAGAGAGAGTGTGTGTGTGTGTGTGTGTGTGTGTGTGTGTGTGTGTGTGAATTTAATCACCTCTTTGGAGGCCCTATCGAGAAATACACTCAAATTCTGTGATACTATGGGTAAAAGCTTCTATATATGATTTTTTGAAACATTTCAGTCCATAACAGTGCTATTGTGATTGTTAATTTCTGTCTGGAACACTTTTTCTACTTCCACATTCTCAAACTTCCTGTCTCCACACACCCAATATTTCTAGTTTTCTAGTTGAGTCCCACTCATACTTTATATGCTAGGTTAAATATTTTTCTATGAGAATCTTTTCCTAATAGTCATTTTCTATTCCAGTTTGTATTTACACATTTATTAGTGTAATGGTTTATTAATGTTTATACAAATTAATAATCAGTAACATAAAAGCAAGAGCCATGTTCGTTTGGCTCATCAAAGTGTTTGTGGTTATAGAATATACTAGGAACTGAATTCATATTTTCTTGGAGTGAATGAATGAATGAATAAGTAAATGAATGTCTCTCTTGTATTTTAGGCAAATATAATTCAACCTGATAAATTGACTGAAATCAATGATTGATTTGCTGAATTAAGTGTTCCTATCATTCACTTTTATCTTTTTAGGATAAAAAGTGTAAAAAAGTATAAAAAATATTAAAACTCAAATTTAGTTTCCAGATTTATTTAAGACTTCTCATTTGTTTGTATAGTACTTAATGCTTTTAAAACAGCACTGGATTAAACTTTTCTATTTCTATACCATTTCAATTTTATATCATGACTCATATTTCCTACCTAGATTCTGAATTTGATACCTCTTTGATACTGACAACACATTGATATCCAGTAGTCCTCATCACTTATTTTTCTATCTCTGATTTTATATATTAGAGCTAAGAATGAGAGAGGGCTTCAAAATCATCATATATAACCTACAGCTTCAGAGGCTCATAAAGGCCACATTCTTCCTCAATGTCGACGATTTCTCACATAGAGGATTGAACAAAATGAAGATACTTCATTACCAAAAACATACAAAAAGTAAGCATAATGTTTATTTATTTAGATGAATAATGTGTTATTTATTGGGATAAATAATAGAGCTGTTTTGCCATTTCAGAAAAAAAATAATTTTGCATATGTATGTGTGTAGAGAGAGAGATCGCCAGTAAATATATTTAATAATGAAAATATGATGTGTTTGAAACATAAAAAAGACTATAATTACATATGCTTCCTCCAATTGAACCAAAAGTTTTAATGTCTTCTCTTATGAATAATTATATAGATAAATAGGAGGAAATAATTTTAAAAAGCTCTGCAATTGAATAATGTATAACTGACAAAAACTACAATCAACATATTTTAAGAGTTTTGCTATGCAAATATAAAAAAGACAAAGATGAATGATGGGCATATTTAATTCAGCAAATGTCAGCTTGAAATTATATTTATGTTATTCAAAGAAAAGTTTAAATTATATAAATAAATACTTCAAAGTGAATCATTGAAAAATAGATATAATGGAAGAGAAGATAATCTAATCTAAAAGTCTAAAAGGGTGATTAGCACAGATTTCTGCATTTTTTCCTGGTGTAAGGTCACAGCTTTCAATCATGGTCTCTTTCTGATTTGTTATGCGATACAAATGTCCTTCAAATGAAAGGAAATATAAATTTTTAGACCAGAGGCTCACTGGTTGCCAATCCCATGTTAAATTCCCAATGATGTTCGTACAATCTAGCCTAAAGATTTTTGACATAGGAATTTTCAAATTTAGGTCATGGTTTAAGATGTTTCCTTTTTCACATACGTACTCTGTCTAATCTATGCAATTACATGTGCATTTGTTGTCTAGTATTTCCCCAGTTCATTTGGCTCCTTGACATAAAAATATAATAGTAAAGCTCACATACATCTTCACGTTTAGGGAAGATTTGACATAAGAAGAAGGGAGTAAATAAATAACACTATATTCACTACCTATTGCTGCATAACGAATACTCCCAAGGTTAGTGACTTCAAACAGCATTTTATTGCCTCAGTTTTTGTGGTTCAGACATAGCTTAGCTGGAAACTACAGCTCAGAGTCCCTCACAAATCTTTGTCAGTCTCTATATGGCTATACACAACATGACATGGAAAAGAAGAGAGATCAAGTGTGAATCTACAGACCTTTTGGAATTATATCTCAAGTGACATGTCATTGCTTCTGCCATATTTTATTTGTTATAAGCTATTCGATAAGTCCAGTCAACATTGAAAATAAGGGTATTTACACAATTGTGTGAATTCCCGCATGTGGGAGCATTGGGGCCCATCTTAGAGATCATCTGTCACAAATACCATGGAAAAGCAGAATGGGATAAGACTGTAAAAAGCGAATTATACAACTTGATATATCACTTTAGATCAAGCATTTTTTGGTCTCAAAATAATATGATCATAAAAACCTCTGAATATTTATTTGACTTCTGACATTCAGAAAAGTATTTCAAGAGTTACAGAATAGCTATTTTTCTATGTTAAGGATCAGAAAATTATGGTCTATAGCCTTGTTTTTGTAAATAAAATTTTATTGAAACAGCATCATTCTCATTTATATATTGTCTATGGCTGCTTTTGTATTGCAACAACAGAGATAGGTAGTTGTTAATATGACCTATAACCTAAAAGGAATGAAATATTTACTCTGTGGTCCTTTAAGAGATTGTTGCAGAGCTATGTCAAAGATTAGAGTTATGCAAAAAGCCAAGATTTTTGGAGAATTTTTTCCTTATACTACAGGTCCAGTTCTCACCATTTCACATCTAGTAGGCAACTGTCTAGCTAAGTCAAACTCAATTAGATATTACTCCATCCAGGAAGTTTTTTCTAACTGCTAAAGGTGAGTTAGATGGCCTTCCTCTGTGCTACTGTGGTACTATGTGCATATATATGCATAGCACTCACTATATTATATATTTTTTATTGAGGTAAAATTCACAAAACGTAACATTCACCATTTTAATCATTTGAAAGTATACAGTTCAGTGGTTTTAAGTACATGCATGGTGTTGTGCAATTATCGTTAATATAGAATTCCAGAACATTTTTATAACCACGAAAAAGAAACTCTACCCATTAAGCAGTCATTCCCCATTCTCATCTTCCTGCTCCTCTCGCAATCTCCTTTTTATCTTTATGGCTTTGTTTATTCTGGACATGCCCTATAAATGTAATCATACAATATGTGCCTTTTATGTCTGGCTTCTTTCACTTAGCATAATGTTCTCAAGATTCATCCATATTGTAACATGCATTATTATTTCATTATTTTCTATGGCTGAATAATATTTCATTATATGTATATACCACATTCTGTTTCTACATTCATTAGTTGGTAGACATTTGTGTTGTTTCCACTTTCTGGCTAATATTCATAGAGCTTCTATGAATATTTATGTGGAAGTTTTGGTATGAACATCTGTTTTCAATTCTCTTTGTTGTTTGCTTAGTAGCATGATTACTGGATCATATGGTAATTGTTGTTTAATCATTTGAGGAACAGCCAAACTGTTTTTCTTAGTGGTTGCAACATTTTACATTCCTACCAGCAATGAATAAGGGTTCTAATTTCCACACTTCTTTGCCAACCCATGTTATTTTTTAAAAATATATATCCTAGTAGTTGTAAAGTGTTATCACATTGTGCTTTTAATTTGCATTTCTCTAATGACTAATGATGTTGAACATCTTTTCTTGTCCCTACATAGAGGCTATTTGCTGGCCCCATAGAATGAGGTAGTAATTGTTCTTTTTGTCTTATATTTAAGAAGAGGTTGAGAATAATTATGTTAATTCTTCTTTAAATCTTTGGTAGAAATGACCAGTGGAGAGTTTTTCTTTTGGGGAATTTTTTTATGACTGATTTCATCTCTTTACTTTTTATAGACATATTCAAATTTTCCTTTTTTTTTTCCTTTTAGTCAGTTTTGGTAGTACATATGTTTCTAGAAACTTGTCCATTTCATCTAGGTTATCTAATTTGTTATCATACTATTGTTCACATAATTCTCTTATAATAATGTTTATGTCATTAATGTCAGTACTAATGTCTCCACTTTAATTTCCAATTTTAGTTATTTATATCATCTTTTTTTCTCTTAGTGTGAGCTAAAGGTTTTTCATATTGTTTTTCTTATCAAACAACCATCTTTTGGTTTTATTGATTCTCTTTATTATTTTTCTATTATCTATTTTATCTCTCCTGAAATTATCATTATCTCTTTCCTTCTGTTATCTTTGGGTTAGTTTGATCTTACCTTTCTAGTTTCTTAAGGTACAAAATTAGGTTACTGATGTTAGATCTTTTTCCTTTTTTATCGTAAGCACCTACAACTATAAATTTCTCTCTGGGCACTGCTGTTACTGAATGTCCTAAGTTTGGTATGTTGTGTTTTTATTTTCATATGTCTCAAAGTATTTTTTAATTTCCCTTGTTTTTTTCTTCTTTGACCTATTGGTTATTTAAAAATATGTTGTTTAATTTCCACATGTTTATGAATTTTTCTGTTTTATTTCTGTTAATGATTTCCAGTTTTATTCCATTGTGGCCAGAGAAAATAATTTACATAATTTCAACTTTCTTAAATTTATTGAGACTTGTATTGTGGCTTACTATGTGATCTATCACCTTTTGCATGCATTATGGGAGCCACATTGTGAAAGTAGTAACACAATATGAAAGGAACTGGGATTCCTGGGTCACTTCTTAGAGGAAATCTACCCAAGAGAGTGATTTGATCCATTTCTCCCAGTAGCATTATCCAGAAATAAGTTTTTTATTTATGCTAAGCCACGGAGACCTAAAGATTATTTTAATAGCAGCAGCTGTTACTTATCCTGAGTAATACAGATAACTAATATAGTATTTTGGATAATAGACCCTATGTCTCAAAGATTCCAACAGACTAAAACTATGGATCAAATCAAACAAAAATACTGTAATTAGCACAAATGCATGTCTTCCATGTGTGTCTGCATTAAATAACAATCTACACAATTCTAGATTGAGGTTCAATTCTATTTAGATTAAATATAGAATAATGTTGGTGAAGAATCAGAGCTGTACAACAGTGATATTAATGGCTTTAAGAGTTGATGGGATCACTGTCACCAGAGGCATCCAAATAAAGGTTACATGCGCCATCACTTTTTAAGGAGGAAGTAAATGGGATTCATGCCTCAGACTAGAGTTAGATTGAATTATCTGTGATGGACTTTCTTATATTTGACAGTCTATGAATCTAGGAAATGGAACTGGTAGTATGGAAGAACTGAGGGATTGAGTAAGGGAGATGATTATTTTACTCAGGTTAAGCTATAAGAAACACCCTCAGAATTTCAGTGCCTTACAAAAACAAAGATTAATTTCTCACTCACCTTACACATACTTTGTAGGTAAGTTTTGGCTGCATTCTATGGTTTTGTTATTCTAAGTCTCAGGTTGAAGAAACAGCCCTCATTTGAGACTTGCACGGCTTGCTGCAGAGCAAAAAGAGCAGTGGTAGAACCACACAATGTCTCATCGCTTCTGCTTGGATGAGGTATATGTTCTTTCCACTCACGTTCTATTAGCCTAAAAAGTCACATGAATAACCCCGACAGAAATATAGTAGAAAATTATAATCTTCCTACCACCAAGACAGGTCCCAGGGAGATAGTAATGGACCTTGTAGGATGGGGCAGAGAATATTTTGAACAAATAATACAATCTACTGCAGTGACATATATTAATTCCTTCCAGGACTGTTTTTTTTTAAAAATATATATATATATATATATATATATATATATATATATATATATATATATATATATATATATATATATATATATGGAGTAGGCCCCTGAGGTATAATTTTGTAGAGTAAGCCCTATTTCTAAATATATCCTCAATGTATCACTGATTCTAATCTTGAGAGAATTAATTTGAGTTCCTCTGCAACATCCATGGCAAAGAAGAAATGGCAACTTTGATTTAGGAAATAAAGTAAGAAAAAGCTCTCAGTTTTCATTTTCAATCTCAGATCCATATATAAAGAGCATTTTAAAGTACTTTAAAGGCAAATTTCTAGCCCTCAACTGTTACAAAGAAGAACTCCATCTCAGATAATTAGGTTTTTGATTTACTAAACAGCTTTGTTACTGCTTAACAACCTCAAGTGCCCCTTTTTCTTTGGTTTAAACTAGGTTTCACACTATACCTTTTGTTCTAGTCAGTCTTGGTCTATGTTTTATGGCTGGCTGGCTCTTTATCTAATTCTGGCTCCTTTAACATTTGATTTTCTTTCTTTTATGTCATTAATACTCTTTATTCAAACATATTCCCAGTGTAGCTTTATTGCTTTCACAGCCTGGTATCATCTCTTGCTTTTCTCTTCAGTTCCCTGGCCCTTGTTTCATTTATTTTATTTTATTTTTTTATTACACTTATTGGGGTGACATTGTAAATAAAACTACAGAGATTTCAAGTGTAAAATTCAATAATGTCATCTGTAATTGCATTGTGTGTTCACCATCCAAAGTCAAATCTTCTGTTACCATATATTTGACCTCTTTACCTTTATTTACCTGTCCCCGCTTCCTCTCTTTCCTCTGCTAATCACTAAACTGTTATTTGTGTCCATGAATCTCTGTTTGTTAGTCTTGTTTATTTGTTGCTTTCAGTTTTATACCCCACATATGAGTGAAATCATATGGCTTTCAACTTTTTCTGACTTATTTCACTTAGCATGATAATCTCATACTCTGTCCATGTTGTCGCAAATGGGAATATTTCATATTTTCTTATGGCTGAGTAATATTTCATTGTATATATGTACCACCCCTTATTTACCAACCATCTGTTAAAGGACACTTCAGTTATTTCCATGACTTGACCAATGCGAATACTGCTGCTATGAACATTGGGGTGCATATATATTTATGGATAAATATTTTTAAATTTGGGGGGTAGACACCCAGAAGAAAGATTGCTGGGTAATATATCAATATATCTATTCTTAATTTTCTGAGGAACCTCTATAGTGTTTTCCATAGTGGCTGTAACAATTTACATTCCCGCCAGCAGTGTATGAGGGTTCCTTTTCCCCCTACAACCTCTCTAACACTTATTATTACTTGTCCTGCTCATGATAGCTGTTCTAACAACTGTGAGATAATATCTCATTGTGGTTTTGATTTGCATTTCTCTAATATTTAGTGAAGTCGAGCACCTTTCCATGTGTCTATTGGTCATTTGTATGTCTTCTTGGGAAAACTCTCTGTTCAGGTTCTCTTCCATTTTTTAATTGGATTGTTCGTTTTTTTGTTGTAGAGGTGTATGAGTTCTTTGTGTATTTTGGATAGTAGCGTCTTATCAAAAGTGTTGTTTACAAATATCTGTTCCCATTCAGATGTTTGCCTATTTGCCTAGTTGACGATTTCTTTTGTTGTACAGAAGCTTTTTATTTTAATATTGTCCCATTCATTTATTTTTGCTTTTACTTCCCTTGCCTTTGAGGTCAAATTCATAAAATCCTCTCTAAATCGAATGTTCGTGAGTTTAGTACCTATGTTGTCTTCTATGCAATCTATTGTTTCAGGTCTTATTTTTAGATCCTTGACCCATTTTGAGTTAATTTTGGTATATGGTGATAGACAGCAGTCCTGTTTCATTCTTTTGCATGTGGCTTTCCAATTTTCCCAGCACCATTTATTGAAAAGGCTTTCCTTTCTCTATTTTATGTTTTTGGCTCCTTTGTTGAAAATTATTTGCATATATATATGGTGCATTATTTCTGGAAACTCAATTCTGTTCTATTGGTCTCTGTGTCTGTTTTTCTGCCAATATCACACTATTTTGATTATTGTTGCTTTGTAGTATAATTTGAAGTCGGGAAGAGTGACACTTCTGGCCTTATTCTTTTTGTCGAGATTGCTTTGTCTTTTCAGGGTCTTTTGTGCTTCCATACAAATCTGATGTTTTTTCTTCTATTTCTTAAAAAAAAAAAAAAACAGTTTTGGGATTTTTATGGGGATTGCATTAAATCTTTATATTGTTTTGGGTAACGAGGTCATTTTAACTATGCTGATTCTTCTAACCTATGAACATGGAATATCTTTTCAGTTCTTTGTGCCTTCTTCAATTTCTTTTAATAATGTCTTATAGTTTGGTGTATAGATTCTTCAAATGCTTCATTAGGTTTATTCCTAGGTATTTTATTATTTTGTTGCAATTGGAAAATGATTTTTTTATTTATTTTTCTGAAAAATTCATTGTTAATGTATAGGAATGCTATGGATTTTTATATATTGATTTCGTATCCTGAAACTTTATTTGTTTATTGTTTTTAACAGTTTTTTTTTAACGAATGTTATTGGTTCTCTGTATACAGAATCATGTCTTCTGCAAAAAGTGACAATTTGACTTCTTCATTCCATATTTGGATGCCTTTTATTTCTTTCTCTTGCCTGATTGCTCTAGTTAAGATTTCCAACACTATATTGAATAAGAGTGGTGAGAGCAGATAACTTTTTCTTGTTCCTTATCTTAAAGAAAAGATTTTTAGTTTTTCACAATTATCTATGATACTGGATGAGAGTTTGTCATACATGGCCTTTATTGATGTAATTCCCTTCTATATGTATTTTATTAAGTGTTTTAATCATAAATGGATACTGTACCTTGTCAAATGCTTTTTCTGCATCTATTGATATGATCACATGATTTTATCCTTTATTTTGTTTTCGTAGTGTACCACATTAATCGATTTGCATTTGTTGAACCATACATGCGCCTGTGGAATGAACTCCACTTGATAGTGATGTATAATTGTTTTAATGTATTGTTATATTCGATATACTAGTATTTTGTTTAGGAATTTTTGCATGTGTATTCATCAGAGATATTGGTCTATAGTTTGTGTGTGT
>NW_024345861.1:1478179-1490614 GCF_902729225.1 Pteropus medius | reverse complement strand
TGTTTTATCTGTACTAGGTCTAGGTATAAGGGTAATGTTGGCCTCATAAAATGAGTTAGGAAGAATTGACTCTTCTTCAATTTTTTTGAAAAGTTTGAGAAGAACAGATATTAAATATTTGAATGTTTGGTAGAATTGACTAGTGAAGCCATCTGGTCCTGGACTTTTACTTTTTGAGAGTTTTTTGATGATTGTTTCAATTTCCTTACTGTTGATGGGTCTATTTAGATTTTCCAATTCTTCTGGTTGAGTAATTCACTCACCTGGTTATCCAAGAGAACCCCTTAATTTCTCATCTACTAGTTTAGACGCTAGGTGGTGCTATGACTTTATTGCTGGTCTAGGTTTAAATTCTCGGATAATATCACTGATTCTGGCAAATAGGATGATTTTGGATAATATAGACTGTCAGGAGAAATGGAAAGGCTTGGGAACTAGAATGTAGCTAAAATAATTTGAATAAACAGAAAAAGTGGGCATTACTAATATAACAAGACCCTGGAAGAAACTAAAGGTGAAGGAATCCACTGTAAATTTTGAAGTGTCACCTGAAAAGAATAAATGAAAACTCACAAAGAGAAAATGAGAGAATAATAGGTGCTCTTATAAATAAGTATAAGATATATGGCCTAATGATTAGGAAATCTATTCATGATGGCCTCAGTGAGTGATAGATAGATGGAGGATAAAGGATTTAGCTAAATGAAAATTATTTGGAATAGCCATTTCTGAAATTGCTTAAGGAGCTATATAGAAACAGACATATATTAGAATATAGAGCATTAACCAGCAGTTGTGATATTTTAGAATAAAAAAATAAATCACAGAAAACAGAAAGGATACATCATCATTACGTACATTATTTTTACACAATGAAACCTAAGTTGGAGCTATAGATTTATTTTGTGTATTTTAGTTTACCTAATATTAATACTATAATATTTTCTGGTTTATTGATTTATTTTTAAACACTGGCTGCACACACACAAAAGTGGAAATTTTATGACTGTTTCCATGACATTTTTAAAATCCTAAAGCAAAAAAGAATCAAAATCATCCACATTTAAATGAATAAAAGGTTATAGCTTCATAGCTGAAAACTGGATTTGACAGTGATTACCAGTGATAGACTATTTACTATGGAGGGTAATACAAAGTCATACAGAAGACGTCGAAATGACACTCTTTGAGACATATTGCATGACTTAATTTATCTGTTCAGTGAATAAAAACATACTTATACCACAGTGCCACGATATGTTATTTCTTTCATTTAAATGCATTTTTTCACATGACTTCATGATAATGGGGGGGAAGTGTTATAAACAAAAGGAATTTTTTTTTTTGTCCCACAGAATATTTAATTAATGCAGTGAAAATACTAGCTGAGATTTCTGTTTGGGTTTTAAAAAAATGAATAATTTAAAGTTCAGTTCAACAATGAAGCATTTAGAAAATAGATTTATAATCTCAAAATTAAATCTATACATTAAATGTTTTTTTTTAATTTTTATATTTTTATTTTTTCAATTATAGTTTACATACAGTATTATATTAGTTTCAAGTGTACAACACAGTGATTAGACATTTATATAACTTATGAATGGATACCCTTTATAAATCTAATACTCATCTGACACCATATATTGTTATTACAATACTACTGACTATATTCCCCATGCTATATTCTATATCCTCATGATTATTTTGTAACTAACAATTTAATTCTGCCTTCACCTATCACTCCACCCCACAATCTGACAACTCTCTAAATGCTCTGTGTATCTATGAGCTTGCTTCTGTCATTTGTTTGTTTATCTAGTTCTATAGATTCCACATATGACATTTGTCTTTCTCGACAAGATTTCATCCTATTTTATGGCTGAGTAATATTCCATTGAATATACATACTATCTCTTCATTATCCATTTATCTATTGATGGACACCGAGGATGCCTCCATATCTTGGCTACTAAAAATGATGTTGCAATGAACATATGGATGCACATGTCCCTTCAGAGAAGTGTTTTGGGTTTATTCAGATAAATACCCAGAAGTGGGATAACTGGGTCTTTCTTTGTCTCTTGTTATAGTCTTTGATTTAAAGTCTATTTTGTATGGTATAAGTATTGCTAACCCAGCTTTTTTTGTTTATTTGTTTGTTTCCATTTTTATGAAACATTTTTTTTTATCCCTTTACTTTCAGTCTGTGTGTGTCTTTCAATGTGAAGTAAGTCTCTTGATGGCTGCATATGTAAGGGTCTTGTTTTCTTATCCATTCAGCCATCCTATCCTTTGATTGGAACATTTAATCCATTTACATTTAAAGTGATTGTTACTAGATATGTAGTTCTTGCTATTTTATTATTCATATTTATTTTTTATTTTTCATTTTTGTTGTTTTTACTTCTTCTTAAAGATGTCCCTCTAACATTCCCTATAATACTGGCTTGGTGGTGATGAACGCTTTTAGGTTTTTCTTGTCTGGGAAGCTCTTTATCTGTCCTTCAGTTCTAAATGATAGTTTTGTTGGGTAGTGTAATCTTGGTTGCAGGTCCTTGCTTTCCATCACTTTGAATATTTTGTGCCAATCCTTCTGGCTTGCAAAGTTTCTGCAGAGAAATAAGCTGACATTCTTATGGGAGCTTCCTTGTAGGTAACTAACTGCTTTTCTCTTGCTGCTTTTAAGATTCTCTCATTGTCTTTAACCTTTGGCATTTTAATTATAATGTGTCTTGGTGAAGACATGTTTGGGTTCATTTTGTTTGGGAGTCTCTGTGCTTACTAGGATTGTATTTCTATTTCCTTCACCAGGTTAAGGAATTTTTCAGTCATTATTTCTTGAAATCAGTTTTCGATTTCTTGCTCTCTCTCTTCTCCTTCTGGTACCACTATGATGTGAATGTTGATACGCTTGATGTTGTTCCAAAGATCCCTTAAATTATCCTGAGTTTTTAAAATTCTTTTTTCTTGTTCCTGTTCTGATTGGGTGTTTCCTGCTACCTATCTTCTAAATCACTAATTCGTTCCTCCACTTCATCTAATCTGCTGTTAAGTCCTCCTAAGGTATTCTTCATTTCAGTTATTGTAGTCTTCACTTCTGAATGGTCTTTTTTTATGTTTTCTATTGCCTTGTTAAAGTTTTCACTGAGGTCATCTACTTTTCCCCTAAGTTCATTGGGCATCCTTATAATCAGTAGAAAAAAATAATAAGGTAGAATCAATCTAAAGTATGGAAATATAAAAATATAAAGATGTACAAATCAGGATCCTTGATTGGGAGAGAGTGATGAAGGGATAACATTCTTACAGTTTTAATGTCACCATAATTTCTCATCGGTATGCCACGTAGCCACCATTATCCATGTTTTGTCAGATACATTATATGATTCAACTATTTGCGTTCATCAAGATTTTTTAAGACATTTAACAAAAGAGCAGAAGTGGATGACAACAATTTCACATTGAATCCAGTATTATATATACTCTTTTCAAAGTCAAATGCAACTCATAATTCAAGAGATGGAACAGCAAGCAAAGGCCCTGGATGCTACAGGAAGCCATCGATTTTCACTAGAATTGATAAAATTTTTATTTAATTGGTGCTTTTACAAATTCCCTTGGCATAGGCATATAGTACCAAAACCTGCTACACCTATAAAACAAAAAATAAATGTCCTTTATTTCCAGAGAAAGAAATAATTTATTTTTAGAAAGTGTGGTCATGGAGCCAAATCTACAATGGTAATTTCTCCATGACATGTATGACTTTGATTGATAGTCATGGAATGCCAATGTAATTAAAGATGTTACACTGACACACCCAATTAAAATTTTGGATGCAAATTATTTTTTCTTTAACTTTGATACTCTGTTCAGAAGATAACGTAGTTATTGGAACACTTGGTCACAACTCCTAGATTACTGACATTAGCATTTTGTAAGTCTAGGCAAAAATATATTGTCCAGTTTAGATATTTACAAAATAAAAAAAGAATTATCTATAGCCTATAAAATATACAATATAAGAAAAGACAGATGATAAAACACATATAAAAGTGATTAAGTGGGAAAACCTTTAGTAAATTATCAAAACAATAACAATTTTATAGGTGGACTCCTTTAAAGTACAGATGTGTTCTGGAAAACCTTAAAACATATTTTTAGAGTTTCTGTCCAGATGACAGAGCAGGTAAACACTGTGCTTTCCTCCTTTCACAATCACATCCAAGTTGCAACTGACCTACAGAACAACCATCAATGAGGGTTACCGAAGGTCTAGCTGAACAGAAATTCTATAGCTAGGGATGTACAGAAGGGGCTACCTCAAGACTGTGGTGGTTGGGAATGTGAAGATATATCTCACCTGTGGAGGTCCCCTTGGAGGAGCAATGATTTCCAGGCCCATACAAGGTTGCCCAGACCGGAGCAGCAGTGCAAGAAAGAGAAGGACCCATAACTTCTGTATGTGAAAACTAGCAGAGATTGTGGGTGAGTGATACAGAAGGCTACTGGAGTCCTGGGCACTCCAATTAAGGGTTTTCATGTAAATGTATTCACAGAAGGACTCACAACCTTTAAGCTCCAACTCTGAGGCAGCTGCACGAAATGTGTCAGAAACATGCGGAGAAGAACTGAGTTGTCTGGCTTCAGGGTAAAGGCTGGAGGAAAGCTTTCTCCCAGACAGAATTGTTGGCAGAGGGCGTTGTTCCCTTGTTGAACTCTGCCCCCACCCAGTGTACAGAACACAGGCAGGGGCCATATCTGAGTCTATATCGACCTATCAAGCAACGTTTGTCCTGCCCTGCTGATCCCCTGAGACACCACCATCCAAATTGGGGGCCCACCCAAGCCTCTTTCAGTGGCTTTTCCATAAAAAATCTGCCATAGCTCATGCTGCAGCCTTTCCTAAAATATCCCAGAGGTTCACCAGCAACAGACAAGTAGAATCTGGTCTCAGCAGACCCAGAACCTCAATCTAAGCAGCCCCAGGCCCAGCACTAGCAGTAGCCAGCCTCTGTTCACAGCTTAAGCCTCTGCCAAGAACTTTTAAGTCCAGCACAGATGGCAACCATCTGCAGATCACTTTGTAGCTCCTACCATGTGGACCCGGGAATGATACAGGCAGAAGCATAACTTGGGCTACAACAGAGCACCTCCAAAGACACTCCAGAACCAACACACCCAAAGGCAAGCTTTAGATGACACCCAATAACTTCAACAAAAGACACACCCAAAGGGAAGACTGGGCAAGCACCAGAGCCCTACTAAAGAACATCCTGTTCCACAGAGTAAACACCTACCCAAAAGCTCCTCCACTGTAGTCACAGCCAGTGCTCACAACTAATCAGCTGGAGGGTGAATCCGATTCATTGACATGCAAACAACCAAAGCTCAACTGCAACAGGTGGGCACACACAGCCCACACAAAAGAAACACCTGGAGCACATGACTCAGCTGGCCAGGGAAGTCTGTGCCACTGGGTCCCTTAGGACACCTACTACATTCTACTAGGATCAGGAGACATAAGAGCTCTACCTAATACATAGAAACAAATACAAGAAGGCAGATGAAATAGGGGAAAAAGAAACATGTCCCAAATGATAGAACAAATCTCCAGAAAAAGAAATAAACAAAATGGAGACAAGCAAACTACCAAATGCAGCATTCAAAATACTAGATACATGGATGCTCTCAGTGAGATGATCTCAGTGAGAATATCAACAAACAGATAAGAAACATAAAATTGGGAAAGAAAACCAAAAAAAGTCAGAAATTAATAATATAATAACTATGATGAAGAATATCTTAGGAAAATTAACAGTAGATTAGATGAAGTAGAGGATCAAATCAGAGATTTTAAAGATAAGGTAGCATAAAACACCCTATCAGAACAGCAACAAGAAAAAACTAAAAAATGAAAAGAATAATTTTAGGGGTGTCTCGGACAACATCAAGTGTAACAACATTCACATCATAGAGATACAAGAAGAACAAGAGAGAGAGCATAGACTTGTAAGCACATTTGAAGAAACAAGGATGGAAAACATCCTTAACCTGCTGAAGAAAATAGACCTAGAAGACCAGGAAGCACAGAGAGTCCCAAACAAAATGAACCCAAAAAGGCCTACACCAAGACACATCATAATTAAAATGGCAAAGGTTAAAGATACACAGAGAATCTTAAAAGCAAGAGGAAAGCAGTTAGTTAACTACAAGGAAGCTCCCATAAAATTCTCAGCTGATTTCTCCACAGAAACAGCAAGCCAGAACAGATAGGCATAGCTATTGAAAGTAATAAAAAGCAAGACCTACAACCAAGATTATTCTATGTAGCAATGCTATCATTTGGAATTGAAGGACAAATAAAGGACTTCTCAGATAAGAAAAAGCTAAAGAAGTTCATCATCACCAAGTCAGTATTACAGGAAATGTTAACAAAACTTCTTTAAGAAAGAAAAGCAAAAGGATTAAAAATATGAATAATAAAATGGCAATAACTACATATCTATCAAGAATTACTTTGAATGTAAATGGATAAGTGCTTCAATCAAGAGATAGGGTCACTGAATCAATAAGGAAACAAAACCCATATATATATGCTACCTACAAGAGATTCACTTCATATTGAAACACACAGACTGAAAGTAAAGGGATAAAAAAAAAATGTTTCATGAAAATGGAAACAAATAAACAAAGAAACTGTGGTAACAATACTTATATCAGACAAAATAGACTTTAAAACAAAGGCAATAACAAGAGACAAAGACCCAGTTATCCCCTCTCTGGGTATTTATCTGAAGAAACCCAAAACACTACCTCAAAGGGACATGAGAATTCATATGTTTGTTGCAGCATTATTTATAATAATGCAGGCAACCTGGTTTTCCATTAACATATGAATGGATAAAGAAGAGGTGGTACATATACATAATGAAATATTCCAGAGCCTTTAAAAAGAAGACCTATTATCTCAACCTAAAAAGGCCTTCTCCAAGACACATTATATTAAATTGTCAAAAGGTAATGACAAAGAAAGTATTCGTAAAGCAACCAGGGAAAAAAAGGTGGTAACTTATAAAGGAAAACACATTAGATTATCATCAGATTTTTTAGCACGAACCTTAAAAAGATAGCAGGGAATACAACCAAATATTCAAACTATTAAAAGATAAACATTACCAGCCAATTATAATATATACAGCAAACTTATCATTTAGATATGAAGGAAAAATAAAGATCTTTCCAGATATATAAAAACTGAAGGAATTTTCTACCACAGGGCTCCATTACAAGAAATACAGAAGAGAGTCATTCTATGTGAAAAAAAGACAAAAAAATGCAGAGCTATGAGCAGGATGACTAACAGGCAGACAAACAGGAAAGTGAAAACCTTATTAAGAACAGAGTATTATACGCTTAAATATTACATAATGAATAAAGGTTAAAAAAACGCTTTAAAAAGAGAAGACAACAGTTACTGCAACTTAGAAGTGAACATACAGCATAAATAGAAATGATTTGAGACAATGAAAACAGAAAAGGAGAGGAAGTAAAGATCTGAATCCGCAAAGCGAAATGGAGATAAGGGGCATGCAGGACTACTGTATATATGAAGCTTTCTTTTACATAAACTTAATGGTAACCACACCAAAAAACTTCCAAAACTGAGACATGTAACAAAACAAGATGGACCAGAAGGAAAAATCATAAAACACCACGAAATTAAAATAACAAACAGGATCACAAGAACAAAAAAATAACGAAGACACAGAGCTAACAGAAAACAAAAGATAATATGGCTATAGAAAAACCTCATATTTCAATAATCACCCTAAATGTAAATGGACTGAACTCACCAATAAAATGGCACAAATTAGAAAATTAGGTCAAAAAAAAAAAATAAAACCCAACCTTATGATGACTTCAAGAGACACAACTCAGCTGCAACATAAAAATAGACTCAAAGTGAAAGGGTGAAATACGATATTCAAGGAAAATGGCATCCAAAGAAAAATGGGTATAGCTGTATATATATTTGACAAAACAGACCTCAAAATGTAAAAGGTAATGAGACATAAAGATGGACATTTCATGATAAAGAGGGCAATACATCGAGAAGTCATAATACTTCCCAATATACATGCTCCCAATGAGGGAGCACCAAAATATATATAACAACTACTAACATAACTAAACGGAGAAACTGACAAAATCACAATTATAGTGGGAGAACTAAATACCTCACTATCTGCTATAGATAGATCATCCAAACATAAAATCAATAAGGAAATATCAACTTTAATTGAACTTAATATCAACTAATTGAACATAACCAACAATTACAAAGCCTTTCAGCCCAAAACACCAGATTAAAAACATTTTTCTCTAGTGCACATAGAAGACTCTCAAAAATGAACATATGTTAAGACACAAAATTAGCCTCAACAAATTAAGAAGACTAAAATCATACAAAGCATATTCTCCAACCCTATTTCTTTGAAACTGGAGATCAACTACAAGGCTCAAATTATTGACGTGTGTGTGTGTGTGTGTAGTAACATGTAATGTGTGTAAAACTATTTTATGTCAATGTGTCAGCAATCACTCACCAAAAATGAAAAAAACAAGACAAAATATAAAACAAAAGGACCGGAAGGAAAAATCCCACAGGCACCACAAATTAAAAAAAAAGAGACAAAAATGGAAGGAGAAGAAAAAATGGAAACACTGAGCAGCCAAAAAACAAAACAGAAAATGGCTATAGGGAAACCTCATATTTCAATAATATCCTAAATATAAATGGACTGAACTCATCAATAAAAAGCCACAGACATACAGATTGGATCGAAAAACAAAACCCAACCACATGCTCCCTTCAAGAGACACATTTCAGTTCCAAAGACAAATATAGACTCAAAGTGAAAGAGTGGAAAATGATATTTCAAGCAAATGGCATTCAGAGAAAAGCAGGTATAATGGAACTTATATCAAATAACATAGTTTTCAAGATAAAAAAGGTAAAGTGAGATATTGAGGGACACTTTATAATGATAAAGGAAATCATACACCAAATTTGAAAACACTTATTAATATCTATGCTCCTAATCAAGGAGTTCTGAAATATAGAAAACAATTGTTTATAGAACTAAAAGTAGAAAATGATCAAAACATTGTCATAGTAAGAGACCTAAATACCCCACTATTAGATATAGACAGATCATCTTAAAATAAATTAATAAGAAAATAATATCCATAAATGGCACATTAAACCAACTGGACATAATTAAAATTTATAGAGAATTTCATCCCCAAACAGGTGCTTATACATTCCTTTTTTAGTGTACATGGAAGATTCTTAAGGGCTGACCACATAGTAGGACAACAAACAAGCTTCAACAAATATAAGAGAAATGAAATCATGCCAATTATATTCTCTGATCATAATGCTTTGAAACTTGAGATCAACTGTAAAAAAGGAGGGAAGAATCACGAGTAGTTGGAGATTAAACAACATGCTACTGAAGAATGGCTGGGTCGTAGAAGAAATTAAAAAAGAGAGATCAAGAGATACATAAAAACGAATGACTATGATAGTATAACATATCAAACTTTTGGGACACAGCAAAGGCGGCAATAAGATGACAGTTCTCATCATTAGAGACCTATCGAAAATATAAGAATGAGCCCAAATAAACAACCTAAGTCTTCATATTAAAAACAAACAAACAAACAAACAAAACAAAAAAAAATAGATAAAAAAGAATAAATGAAGTCTAAAATCAGCAGGAAATGAAATAACCAAAATTAGAGCAGAAACAAATGAAATTGAGAACAACCAAAAAAGAATAGTAGAAAAAATAAATGCAACAAAGAGCTGGTTCTTTGAAAACGTTAAAAAAATTGAAAAGCCAAGGTTAGACTCACTAAAGAAAATGGAGAAAGGGCACAAACAAAATCAGGGATGAAAGACAAAAAGTTCCAACAGATATCGCAGAAATACAAAGATTCATACATGAATACTATGAAAAAGCATATAACACAAAATTAATGGACCACTACTTAGAAGAAATGGACCAGTACTTAGAAAAATGCAATCTTCATAGACTGAATCAAGAAGAACTGGAAAATCTAAATAGACCAATCAGCAATATGGAAATTGAAACGATCATCAAAAACCTACCAAAAGTAAAAGTTCAGGACCAGATGGTTTCACCAGTGAATTCTACCAAACATTCAAAGAAGATTTAATACCTATATTCCTCAAACTCTTCCAAAAAATTGAAGAGAAGGCAATACTTCCTAACTCATTTTATGAGGCAAATATTACCCTAATACCTAAACCTGGTAAAGATAACACAAAAAAAGAAAACTACAGACCAATATCTCTCATGAACACAAATGAAAAATCCTAAATAAGATACTAGCGAACAGAATACAGCAAGATATTTAAAGGATTATACACCACGATCAAGTGGGCTTCATCCTAGAGGCCCAGGGATGGTTCAACATATACAAATCAATAAAAAAATTGAAAAATAAGAATCACATGATCATATCAATAGATGCAGAAAAAGCCTTCAACAAGATCCATTCATGATCAAAATACTTAACAAAATAGGTATAGAAGGAAAGTACCTTAACATAATAAAGACCATATATGACAAACTCTCAGCCAACATTATAGTTAATGGTGAAAAACTAAAAACCTTCCCTCTAAAATCAGTAACAAGGCAAGGCTGTCCACTATTGCCACTGTTATTCAATATAACATTGGAGGTCCTAGCAAGTGCAATCAGGCAAGAGAAAGATATAAAAGGCATCCACATAGGAAACAAAGAAGTCAGACTGTCACTATTTGTGGATGGCATGATTCTCTACAAAGAAAACCCTAAAGACTCCACAAGAATGCTATTAGAAAAAAAATAAGCAAATACAGTAAAGTTTCTGGATATAAAATCAGCGTTCAAAAATCCATAGTGTTTCTATACTCTAATAATGAAGTGTCAGAAACATCAATGAAAAGAACAATTCTTTTTGCAATTGCAACAAAAACAAACAATAAAATTCCTAGGTATAAACCTAATGAAACATGTGAAGAACCTATAGAATGAAAACTATAAGATTCTATTAAAGAAAATTGAAGAAGACATAAAAAAATGGAAAGATATTTCTTGTTCTTGGACTGGAAGAATCAACATATTTAAAATGATCTTACTACCTAAATCATTATACAAATTTAATGCAATCTCCATCAAAATCCCAACAATATTTTTTAAAGAAATGAAACAAAAAAAAATCAGATTTGTATGGTAGCACTAAATATCTCAAATTGCCAAAGCCATCCTGAGAAAAAAAAGAATGAGGCTGGAGGCATCACTCCTCCCAACTTTAAATTATACTATGCAGTGACAATAATCAAAACAGCATAGTTTTGGCAGAAAACAAACACACAGACAAGTGGAACAGAATCTAGAGTCCAGAAGTAAATCCATGTTTAAATGGGCAAATCATTTTTGATAAAAAAGCCAAAACCATACAGTGAAGAAAGGAAAGCCTCTTCAATAAATGGCACTGGGAAAACTGGAAAGCCACCTGCAAAAGAATAAAATTAGACTGTTGTCCATCATCACACACCAAAATTAACTCAAAATGGATTAAGGACCTGAATATAAGACCTGAAACAATAAAATGCATAGAAGAAAACATAATACCTAAACTCATGGACCTTGGAATTTAAGAGGATTTTATGAATTTGACCTCAAAGGCAAGGGGAGTAAAATCAAAAACAAATGAATGGGACTATATCGAAATAAAAATCTGCAAGCAAAAGAAACCATCAACAATTCAAATAGGCAACCATCTGAATGGGAAAAGATATTTACAAGCAACACATTCGATAAGCAGCTACTCTCCTAAATATACAAAAGACTCAGATAACTCAAGAAAAAATAAGCAACCTGAATTAAAACAAAGAAGGATAGATGCTTCTCACAAAAAATGCACGAAATGACCAACAGACGCTTGCATATGAAAGGATGCTTGACTTTACTCGCTATTAGGAAAATGCAGTTCAAAACCACAATGAGATACCATCTCGCACCTTATAGAATGGTTATCATCAACAGCGCATGTAATAACAAGTGATGGAGAGGAAAAAAGGAACCATCATACACTGCTGGTGGGTCTAAAAATTGGTATAGCCACTATGGAAAACAGTATGGAGGTTCCTAAAAACTAAACACTGTTTTACTATATGGTATAGAAATATGTCTACTGGGTATTTACCAAAAACAAACAAACAAATATGAAAACATTTATCCACAAAGAGATATGCACCCCCATGTTTATAGCAGCATTATTCGATGTGGCCAGGAAGTGGAAGCAACCAAAATATCCTATGATAGGTGACTGAATAAAGAAGAGGCAGTACAC
>NW_024345861.1:1454525-1477764 GCF_902729225.1 Pteropus medius | reverse complement strand
TTAATTTTCCATTTTTTGTTAGGAAAAATAAAGTATGCTTGGAAACTACAAAAAAAAAAAAAGGTGGCAGAAGTCCTAAACATGTCTTTATCCAAAGAGGACATAGAAATGGCCAATAGACATATGAAAAGATGCTCCACATCACTAACCATCAGAGAAATGCAAATTAAAACCACAATAAGTTAGCACCTCATACCTGTCAGTTTCAACATCATTGATAAATCAAGAAACAAGTAATGTTGGCAAGAATATGGAAAAAAGAGAACCCTTGTCCACTGTTACTGGGACTGCAAGTGGGTATATCAACTATGTGAATTTAGAGATTCTTCAAAAAATAAAAATAAAACTATATTTTGACCCAGCAATTGCACTTCTGGGTATTTGGCCACAGAAAACTAAAATACAAGTTCATGAAGCTCTATGCACCCCATGTTCACAGCAGTCCTATTCACAACAGCCAAAATATGGATGTAACCTAAATGCCCATCAGTAGATGATTAGATAAAGAAGTTATAGTTACATATATACTATGGAAAATTACTCAGCTACTAAAAAAATGAAATGTTACCATTTTCAACTACATGGATGGACGTAGAGAGTATTATGCTGAGTGAAATACGTCTGGCAGAGAAAGATAAATACTATATGATATCACATATGCAGAATCTAAGGAACTAAAAAAATGAACAAACTAAACAAAAACAGACTCACAGATATGGAGAACAAATTGGTGATTGCCAGCTGGGCAGGGGATTGGCAGGATGGGTGAAAAAGGTGAAGGAATGAAGTACAAATTAGTAGTTACAAAACAGTGATGGGTATTTAGAGTATAGCATAAGGTATATAGTAAGTAAAATACAAACATATATACATGCATGCATACATACATACATACATACATACACACACATACGTACATACATGCATACAAACATACTTTGGAAGAAAAAAAAAAGAAATAAAAAAATTCCAAATAAATAGCCTAACACTACAACTTAAAAATCTAGATAAAAAAGAACAAATAATGCACAGAGTTAAGCGAAGGAAAGAATTAAAAATTATAGATGAAGTAAATAAAATTAAGGACAGAAAGACAATAGAAAAAAATAATGCAACGAAGAGCTGGTTCTTTGAGAAGATTAATAAAATTGGCAAGCCCCTGCCTAAACTCACTAAGGAAAAAAGAGAAAGGACACAAATAAACAAGATCAGAAATGAAGGAGAAGTTATCACAGTTAACACAGAAATACAAAGGATCATATAAGAATACTATGAAAAATTGTAAAGCACCAAATTTAGTAACCTAAAGGAAATAGACAAGTTCTTAGAAATATACCACCTTTCTAGACTTAGTCATGAGGAACTGGAAATATGGAAATTGACACAATAATCAGAAACCTCCCAAAATGTAAAATTCCAGGATAAGATAGATAAATTCCACCAAACATTCAAGATAATTTAATACTGGTTCTTAAAATTTTTCAAAAAATTGAAGAATAGGTAATACTTACGATCCTATTTAATGAGGCCAACATTACCCTGATACCAAAACCTGGTAAAGAAAACATACACAGAAAAAATATAAATGAGTATCTCTAATGAATACAGATGCCAAAATTCTAAACAAAATAGTAGCAAATCTAATACAACAATACCTTAAAAAGATTATATGTCAGGTTCATATAGGCTTCATTCTAGGGGCACAAGGAAGTTTTAACATAAGTAAATTGATCAATGTGATATACCACATAAACAAAATAAAGGAAAAAAAAAACATGATCATATCAATAGTTCTAGGACAAGCATCTGACAAGATAGAGCACCACTTATGATTAAAACACTTAAATAAAATGAGTATAAAAGGAATGTAGCTCGACATTTAAAGACTGTATGCAACAAACCCTCAGCTAACACCGTACTTTATGGTGAAAAACTGAAAGCCTTCCCTCTAAAATCAGGAACAAGACAAGGCTGTCCGCTACCACCACTGTTATTCAATATAGTGTTGAAAGTCCTAGCTAGAGCAACTGAGCAAGAGAAAGAAATCAAAGGCATGCAAACAAGGAATGAAGAAGTCAAATTATCACTTTTTTCAGATGACAGGATACTTTATATAAAAAAAAAACACACAAAAAGACCCTTCCAACAAATTATTAGAAACAATAAACAAATACAGTAAAGTTTCTGGATACAAATCAACATACAAAAATGCTTAGTGTTCCTATACACAAAATGTACTTTCAAAAAAATAAATTAAACAAACAAACAAACAAACAATTCCTTTTCCAATTGCAACAAAAACAATAAAATATCTAGGAATAAACCTAATGAAGCATGTGAAGAACATATACACTAAAAACTATAAGACATTATTAATAGAAATTAAAGACAACAAAAAGAAATGGAAAAATATTCCATGTTCTTAGATTGGAAAAATCAACATAGTTAAAATGCCCATATTACCCAAAGCTATATAAAAATTTAATGCAATCCCTATCAAAAGCCCAGAGGCATTTTTAAAAGAAATAGAATTAAAACAATATCAAATTCATATGGAAGCACAAAAGACCCTGAATCGCCAAAGCCATCCTGAGAAAAACAACAACAACAACAACAACAAAAAGACTGAATGTATCACTCTTCCTGACTTCTTCAAATTATACTACAAAGAGACAACAATCAAAACAGCATGATATTGGCAGAAAGATAGACATACAGACCAGTGCGACAGAATTGAGAGTCCAGAAATAAAGTCCTCTATATATAGGCAAATAATTTTTGACAGAGGTGCTGAAAACATACAATGGAAAAAGGATAGCCTCTTCAATAAATAGTGCTTGAAAAATTGGAAAACCACTTGTAAAAGAATGAAACTAGACTGTTGTCTCTCACAACACACCAAAATTAATTCAAAATGGATTAAAAACTTTAATATAAGACCTGAAACAATAAATTGCATAAAAGAAAACATAGGTACTAAATTCATGAACCTTGGATTTAGAGAGGATTGTATGAATTTGACCTCAAAAGCAAGGGAAGTAAAAGCAAAAAAAAAAAAAAAGAATGGGACTATAGCAAAATAAAAACCTTCTGCATAGCCAAAAAAAATCAACGAATCAAAGAGACTACAACTCCGATAAGGCACTGCTATCCAAAATATACAAAGAACTCATACAATTCAACAATAACAACAAAAAAGGAATCCAATAAAAAAATTGGTAGAGGACTTGGATAGTCACTTTTCCCAAAAAGACGTACAAATGGCTAACAGACATATGAAAAAAAATGCCTAAATTCCCTGGAAATGTAAATCAAAACCACAATGAGACACCATCTACCACCTTTTAGAATGGCTATCATCGACAGGACAAAAATAAGAAATGTTGAAGGAATTGTAGGGAAAAAGGAAACCTCATACATTGATGGTGGGAATGTAAACTGGTACAGCCACTTTGAAAAACAGTATGGAGGTTCCTTGAAAAATTGATAGAATTATCATATGACTCAGCAATTCCTCTTCTGGATATTTACACAAAAAAATTGAAAATATTTCTCCATAAAGATATATGCACCCTGATGTTCATAGTAGCATTCTTCATGGTGGCCAAGTCATGGAAGCAACTGAAGTATCATTCAAAAATAATTGGATAATGAAAAGGTGGTATATATAATCAATGGATTATTATTCAGCCATAAGAAAAAATAAAATACTGCCATTTGTGACAATATGATGGATCCTGAGATTATTATGCTAGATGAAATAAGTCAGATAGAAATAATTGAGAACCATATGATTTCACTCAAATGTGGGATATAAAACTGAAAGCAAACATGAGAAACGAACACAGACCTTTGGATATGAATAATAGTTTAGTTATTAGGAGGAAGGGAAGAAGGGTAAACTGGGTCAACTGTATGGTGACAAAAGGAAATTTAACTTTGGGTGGTGAACACACAATGCAATATACATATGATGCATTATTAAATTGAACACTTGAAACCAATATGAGTTTATTAAAGAATGTCACCTCAACAAATTTAATTTTAAAAAGTTAATATATAAATAAATAAATAATGAGTAAAAGAAAGAAAACTCTCTGAAATAGGTGTACAAGTGCAGGTAATCCAAAGAGTCCCAAACAAGATGAACCCTAACCAGTCCACATCAAAACATTTCATAATTAAAATGCCAAAGGTTAAAGACAAAAAATAATTCTAAAATCAGCAAGAGAAAAGCAGTTAGTTACCTACAAGAGTGATCACATGAGATCGTAAGCTGATTTCTCAACGAAAACTTTACCAACCAGAAAGGATTGGCATGAAATATGCAAAATGATGAAAAGCAAGAACCTACAACCAGGATAACTCTACCCAGCAAAGCTATCATTTAGAACTGAAGGACAGATAAAGAGCTTCCCAGACAAAATAAAGCTAAAGGATTTCACCATCACCAAGTCAGTATTATAGAAAATGTTGGAGTGAATTTTTTAAGAAGGAGAAGAAGACAAAAGAAAGATTAAAATGTGAATATAAAATGGGAATAACTACATGTCTTTCAACAATTACTTTAAATGTAAATGGATTAAATGTTTCAATCAAAAGCTACATTGGCTGCATGGATAAGAAAACAAGACCCTTATATGTACTGCCTACAAGAGACTCACTTCTGATTGAAAGGCAAACTGACTGAAAGTAAAGGAATGGAAAAAGATATCTCTTGAAAATGGAAATAATCAAACAAAAAGATCTGGTGTAGCAATACTTATATCAGACAAATAGACAATAGAACAAAAACTATAACAAGAGACAAAGAAAACCCCAGTAATCCATTTCTAGGTAATTATCTGAAGAAACCCAAAACACTACTGTAAAGGAACATGTGAATATCTATTTTTTGACAGCATTAAAAAAAATACTTAAGATATGAAGGCACCCTGAGCGTTCATCAATGGATGAATAGATAAAAAAAGATGGTACATATTTGCAATGGAATATTACTCAGCCATAAAAATCGAATGAAATCTTGCTATCTGCAACAATGTGAATAGACCTAGAGGGTATTTTACTGAGTGGAGTAAGTTAGACAGAGAAAGACTAATGTCATATGACTTTACTTACATGTAGCATCTACAGAATAAAATAAACAAACAAAGCAGAAACCAACTCATAGATATAAAGAATATTTTTTTTAAATTTTTTTGTGACTTTGGTTAACAAAATCCAGTAAGCTTCAGGTGTACAATTTAACAATAAGGTGTATATATATATATATATATATATATATATATATATATATATATATAGTGTTCCCCTCCCATAGATTTCTTTCTATCACCACATATTTGACCCCTTTTATCCCATCTATCTCCCTCCTTTCACCTCCTCCCCTCTGGTAACCACTAGTCTATTGTCCATGTCCATGGATCTCTGTTTGTTTGTCCTGTTTGTTTGATGCTTTTAGGTTTATATCCCACATATAAGTGATATAATGTGATTTACAATGATTTCTTTCCAGCTTATTTCAATGAATGTTTACTAGACTTACTGTGGTGATCATTTTGCAATATATACAAATATCAAATCATCATGTTGTACACCTAAAACTAATATAATGTTGTGTGTCAATTATTCCTCAATAAAATGTTTATATATAAAATAAAATTTTTTAAATAGTAAAAATAAATACATAAATAAATAAAAATGTCATTTCTAATAGGATTCCTTCTAAGGAAGAATTAAGAAATCTCCTCTATTCCTGACTTGTAGAAACAGTATCATCATTTCCATTCATTTTATTAGTAGACATATCTGTAATGCCAATTCTTGTTTTATACACAAACCAAGTCAACTTAAAGTATTTTCAAGGTAGGGTAAACTAGTGAAAATGACTTATTTACCTCTCCTAAATTACTACAATACAGTTAAATAAGCCCAATATATTATTTTAGTTGATATTAACATGAACTTTTATAAATAACATATCACCCGAAAACATGTTGTAACTTAAGAGGTGAGAGCCATTTTTCAACAGTGCATAATTTTGCTTGTAGTTTTTTAAAGTACCTCATATTCTACAGTTTTAGGTAGCTATAATTTTTCAACACACGAATCCACCCCACTTTAGATCACCGTGGTCCTACTTGAAGAAAATCCTAACGGAACCTTAATAATAATTGTTATAACAACTGTGGTTATCTGACATAAACCAGTCTAGTGTATTCACTTCGTTTTCCTGTTTTTTTTTTCCCAATATATTTTAATTTTAGTTTTTCACTACTTCTGTATTGTGTTTCTTTCAATAAGCAAGACTGAAACCACAGCATTCAGCAGTACTCTCTGGCAGGAAGTCAGAGATTTCAGAGACATTGGACAAAGGATACATACTGTGTGCTGTGTAGTTTAAACATATATATATGTGTATATATATTATTATATACACATATATATATGTATATACATACAGATATATAGAGAGAGAGTGTTGCAACAGAGATAGTAATGTAGTTCATATAAGAGAACGGATGCATGTTTTAGAAGATGCATATAGAGTCTGTGACCTTTGTATTAGAAAGTTGGCCTCACTCTTACTAAAAAGTACATCTTGGTCTCAATAGATCACTTAACTAGAACAACCATATTTCACAAATTAGAAATCAAAGAATAAATGCTTGGTTAAAATTTAAATTTTTAGGTTTTTAAATTCATGAAAAAGAAAATTGCACTTGTGTACAAAGACATGTGAAGAATAAGTTAGTTTAATAAACCAGTCGTTATAAGAGGAAAAACATACTTTGGACTCAGGAATCTGATTAGAATATGAGTTTTACAATTTACTACCTGTGTAATCTGGGGAAAGTTACTTAATTTCTCTAAGCTTTGGAGTTCTAATCTGTAAGTAAGTATAAGAAAATTTACTTCCCAGTGTTACATTGAAGATTAAGTGGGATAATGAATGTAGAATGAAGTTAACTCTGCATATTTCTTATAATATGTAGTAGCTTATTAATGTTTTGCTGATTTTATTAATTTATTGTAATGAGACTAGATTTCTGACAAAGGTCTAGCCAAAGTTTTTGTTCCTGCCCTTTTGCCTGCTCTTGCCAGATTTTCCTCTTAGCTGCCTAATTTAATATTTACAGGAGAGAGAGAGAGAGAGAGAGAGAGGAGAGAGAGAGAGAGAAATGAGAATGTGTGTGTGTGTGTGTGTGTGTGTGTGTGTGTGTGTGTGTGTAGACACAAGACATGTATTAATCTATGGTTTTCATGAAAATTTGCATGTATTTACACTATGGCTTTAAGCTTATGAAAATTTGCTTTAGAATTGAGTTTTCCTTCCACAATGTCCAGTCACTTTCATGAATCTAAATTATTTCCTTCGTTCTAAACCAGAAGTCAAAGTAATTTAAACTATTTATACTTTAAGGAATTCAAAATAAATATGTTTACCAACCTATGGTGTGTTAGAATACAGACCTTAAAGCACTAGATAATGAACAGGAAAAACAAATCAGAAACAAATTCTATCTCTTAATAAAGAGTCTGGATTCTTAGAGAAATAAGCATAGGGTAGTTGACATCAGGACTCATTGGCCTACCATGCCTTTTGAAAGCTAAAAGACAGAATAAAGCATGGAGGGATGAGGGAGTAGTGTGATTAAATGGTTTGGGTTGGGAAAAAACTATAAAAGAAATGTTTTGTAAATCGGAAAGTAGAAAATAAGGGATAGTAATAGGAAAATCTATAAAGCCACATCATGAGTGAGGAGAGAAGAACTGATCCAGCACTCATCTCTTCGGCATCTGAAAGAAGCCCATAATATTATTTGATCTATCAAAAATATAAAGCTCTTGATATTTTTTCAAACTATAGTATGCTCAGACTATTATTTTTAAGACTGGTACAATCCAGCTACATGATTTTGACATAAAGGATTATTTTCTAATTTCTATCCAGGATACTCCTTTGGTTTCCCCTTAGTTTCAGCACTTTCAAATTAAAGATATGCACTCTGTAAAATATTGTCAGAAATCCCTAAAACTACCCAAATATTCTATATTAAATTTCATTTAAAAGTCATTCCTTCTTTCAAACGGTGAGGGCTCCACACATGGAGATGTTTTAGTTAAACTCAGAATTTTTAGTATTTAACATTATATCGGAGAAATACAAGAATTTATCAAGATTATGGTACTATATAGCCTGATATTGTGTGTATTTCTTTGGCTGTACGAAAATTATATCTTACAAATAACTGCCTTAATTTTCTCTTAAATTACCCAAGAACCTCTAAAGTCCACAAAAACAGAAAGAATCTCCTGATATAAAAGGTAGCAAATGGTTCTTAAAAGTATGTTTTCTCTCCCTCAGTGGGAAGGAGAGAACTCTTCAATGCTTATCAAACAGCTGCTATATGAGACATCAAATTGATACACAGAATAAAAAATTCTTTAGAGAGCCAAGAAAAGTAACTTAATTGCTACTGCTTCCTTTTTTCCCTTCCTCTCTATTTTCTTCCCTCTCTTTGTCTTTATACATGTTCTTCACATGGCATTCATTCCCTGCTATGATTTTCTCTCAGTTTATCCACATTTTCACTATATTTTGCAAATATAAAGTATTTTCAGAATTTCTGGAAATGGAAAATAACACAGAAAAGTAATACTAAATTATTTGGGCTTATATGGGCTTAAGGGATCTAGGAAAATAATTAACTTAGATTTTTTTTTATCTTGATTTATATGGCTAGTTGGTGTTGACATGTTCTTTAGATTATTTGAAATACTCATCTTTAGCTTTCCTCCATGTCTGTTTGATTTTTGTTAAATGAGAATTAACACACAAGTTGGTAATACACTCTAGAATAAGCATTGCTTTTGTTCTTAGGTCTATAAAAGACTTAGTAGGAGCATCTTAAAATGCCTAAATTTCCCATTGCAAGCACAAACAAGGAAACTATTAGAAAAGAGAAGACAGAACTTCTGAAAAGGTGTCTGGCTTAGTGAGTTGAAAAGAACAATGAGAATACATAGAAATAATTCAGATTGTTTTTTGTTTGTTTGTTTGTTTGTTTTTATAGTATTTGAATTCGCTATACAACCATCACTTATTTTGTGCAAAACAATAAAACAATCCTGATGTTTCACTCTTTTTTAACCATGAAAATCTTTTGAAGTTACATTATTTAAAATTTTAGATTACTCCAAAACATCAATAGCAGTTAAAACTACCTTTCTCCACTGTTCTTTTCTCTAAATCGTCATCAATATACTTTGGAAGCAGATCTTCCTTTAGGAGGAAGAATTGTAAGTGCTATAGATTCACAGATGAGGAAAGTCTTCACTGTGTTTAGGGAGGGCTTTAAAGATGAGGTAGCATTTGAACCAAAAAATGTAGTAGTTTCTTACATGGTATGAAGTTTTGTAGAAAAAGGAAATAATATAAACCAAGACACAGGCATTCAGATATATAATGTATTTAAGAACATGTGTTAGTAGTAGAGCATGTCACATTAGGGAAGAGTAATAGAAAATGAGGCTCGGAAGGAGAGTTGAGCCAAGCTGGAAAGCACTTTGTAGATTACTGTCAGTCAGGGTATAGTGCAGGAAATACACTGCTTTAGGCATTTTAAATTATTTCCCCAAGATCACACAACACTTTACAGAATTGAGATTTGAATGTAAGAAGGCTTGTCTCCAGAGTTTGTACTCTTACACTATGCTGTAGATAAATGTATGGGTAACAGATTTTATGAATAAAGTACAACCTAAGGATCAGGAAGCAAGGGGTAATTAATCGTGTAGGGGGTCCTTTGTTATCATTTTCTTGGAGGAAAGTAACTTTGAACTGATACTTGAAGTATGTTATTTTCATGGTGAATAGAGAGAAAGCAGAAGGTAGCCAAAAGAACAAATATCCTCATACGTCATTTAATTATTTGTCCTAAAGTAATTTTGCATCTCTCTCTTCTTTTTTCTCCCCTTTCCTGCTCTTCTTTCTGTCCTTCCCTGTTCCTGGAATAGAGAAACTGGAACTCAAGTCACCAGGCTATTCTAACTTTATAGATTAAAACAAAAAATAATCGTTTCTAAAGTATATTTTGCATTTAATAGACAAATAGAAACATATAGTGTATTACTCGATCATGTTTACACACTACAAATATATGAGACCATATTACTCTTTAGATCTCCCACAGTGGTGTTTTTATAACACATTGTGGATCTGTATTAAAATTACATTAACAGAGAATTCCATCACCATATCTACTTATTATACCCAATTATAAAACCAGAGCTGCTTGGCTAAAATATTCATTAACCTTATCAGAGTTTATAATAGGAAATCTAATCACATGGAGGTGGTTAGACTGCATGCTGAAAATGAGTCCATTTGTCACGTACAGTAAATTTTGGTACTCAAATTCTCCATAAATTAGGCATTTTCATGAAATTGAATGAGGAGGCTCTATTTAATCAGCTTAAAAGTATGAGATTTTAATTCATTTTCCCTGTAAAAATAATGACTACATATGATAAACGTTAAAAGAACATTTTTTATTTTTATTCTAACTAAAATTCCTGCATTTATTAATTTTAATCCCCTTTATATATTTTAAGGCTTTTAAATTTTGATTGAAATTACATACAGTAATAAATGACATTAATTTGTATCTCCCATTCCAACATTCTCTTAAAACACAGAAATAAAACTATATCCTGTTTTTAATAAACAGATTTACCTTAAGTTTCATGTTGCTTCTATATAGTGTATAATACAGACCAGCCTCAATGATTTATCATACTTGGTATACCTTTAATTCAAATTATTTGTTCTTAAAGTGTTATCATTGCTTGAAGTAACCCTACTACACTGTATATAAAATTCTATACATAAAAATGATAGAAAAATCATAGTTAATTCCAATCTTCAAACTGCTTACTTTTTTTCATAATATTTGGCATTGTTAGTCTCAACTCCTAGAATGTTTCCTTTCCTTTGTGTTGTAACTATTCCTTTTTCTCCTACCTCTTTAAATATCCTTCATTTATTCTGATCATTTATACTTTCATTTAATTGTGGTCTTCTTTGGGGCTCTATACATGCTCATTTTTATATTCTCATTCTGATAATCCTTCCTGGAAAACAAAATTTCTTCCCTTGTCTTCAATCTTTATCTATATGCTAATCTAATTGTTAATTTTTCATTTAATTACTCATTCCTTTATTTAAGAAATATTTTTCAGCAACGTTTTGTGTTGACTATTTTGATATGTATTGGATTAAGCATAGTTCCTGTCTTCTAGGAATTTATAGACTAATGAAGGACTCAGGCAAATAGATGTGGAGTCTTTTTGTCCAACATAAAGGATTTGTTATAAGTACTTTGGTTGTTGGATCAGACTACCTAGGGATTGGAGTTGTCGGATATGAGGTATAAAGTTATTTTTAAACATTTGAAACAATATTTACATTTAGGGGTTATTTTATTAAAATAATATTTAATCTGGATGTATCTATACATATAAATATATTGTGATAGTGACAGAAATGTTTTAACATTAGTAACATCCATTATTCATTTAATAGCCTCTTCTGTAAACCAAGTTCAGTAGTTCCTTACTAATTTTTTTCAGGATATTCAAAATACACATACGATTTCTTGTGACAAGTTCTTAAAAATGACAGATATTAACATAGATATAGACATTGATTATCAGAGTGATAGTTATCTTACAGTTAAGCATTTTAAAATTATGACTTGGTGATAGGTATAACATTTATTTATACATTTGAATCCTCATCTATATTCTTATTTTACTTATGTTCTTATTTGATTGTAGCTATTCTAACAGGTGTGAGATGGTATCTTATTGTGGTTTTGATTTTTATTTCCCTAATATGTAGCAATGTTGAGCATTTTTTATATATTTGTTGGCCATTTACATGTCCTCTAGGGAGATGTGTCTGTTCAGGTCGTCTGCCCATTTTTTGATTGGATCATTTGCTTTTCTGTTGTTATGGAGTTGTATGAGTTCTTTGTATATTTTGAATATTAGGCCCTTATCGGAGGCTTCGCTTGCAAATATATTTTCCCATTCAGATGGTTGTCTCTTTACTTTATTCTCGATTTCTTTTACTGAGGTTTTTTACTCTTTTCTTTTTTTAAAGATAAACCATTAATTTATTTAATTTATTTTTATTTAAAAATTTTATTAAGTTTATTGGGATAATGCTGGTTAGTAGAATTATATAATTTTCAGGTGTACAGTCTCAGAAGGTATGGTGGGAGAGGCCCTCTGGGTTGGAGGTTGGGAGGTTGGCAGCTGTAGCCCAGCCTCAGTTTTGCAACTGCAGTAGGTAAAAATCAACTGTTGTTTTTCTGCCAGCCCACTTCTCTACCTTCTGCCCTGATGACTGGGCCCAGCCACGGGCCAGACATGGAGAACTCACATCTTTCTTAGGCAGGGCTGTTCAGGGAACCCTCCACTCCTCCTCCTCTCCTCCACCTCCTACAGGGAACTCCAGTGGCTGCGAGAGGTAGCTTCTTTATTTCTCCCAGTCCACCGCCAGACACCTGGGGTTCTGAGATGTGGTAGCTCTTATGCACAGAACCCATGCTCAGACGTGCTGGTGTGAAGTTTGGGTGTTTTTGTTTAGAATTGATGTTCGGCTTCTTGTTGTTTCAAGGGGAACGATCTAAGGACATGTGTCACTCTACTATGTTTCCCAGAATCAGGAGCAGAAGCTTTTTAGTTTGATGCATTCTCATTCATTTATCTTAGCTTTTATTTCCCTTGCTTTTGAGATCAAGTTCATAAAATCCTCTTTAAGTCCAAAATTTTTCAGTTTAGTTCCTAAGTTTTCTTCTAGGCATTGTATTGTTTCAGGTCTTAAATTCAGGTCCTTAATCTATTTTGAGTTAATTTTGGTGTGTGCTGAAAGACAACAGTCTAGTTTCATTATTTTGCAGGTGGCTTTCCGGTTTTCCCAGCACCATTTATTGAAGAGGCTTTCCTTTCTCCATTGTATGTTTTTGGCTTTTTTTGACAAAAATTATTTGCCCGTATAAATATAGGTTTACTTCTGGAATCTCCATTCTGTTCCTCTGGTCCTTGTGTCTGTTTTGCTGCCAATATCATGCCATTTTGATTACTGTCACTTTGTAGTATAATTTGAAGTCGGGCAGAGTGATGCCTCCAGCCTCGTTCTTTTTTCTCAGGATGGCTTTGGCAATTTGGGATCTTTTGTGCTTCCATACAAATCTGATGATTTTTTATTTCCTTAAAAAATGTTGATGGGATTTTGATGGGGAGTGTATTAAATCTGTATAATGCTCTAGGTAATATGGTCATTTTAACTAAGCTGATTCTACCAGTTGAAGAACACGGAACATCTTTCCATTTCTTTGTATATTCTTCGATTTCTTCTAATAGAATCTTACAGTTATCATTACACAGGTATTTAACTTAGACTTATTCCTAGGTATTTTATTCTTTTGTTGCAATTGCAAAATGAATTATTTTTTCCACTTCTTTTTCTGACACCTCGTTATTAGAGTATAGGAATGCTATGGGTGAATATTGATTTTGTATCCAAAACTTTATTGTATTTGCTTATTGTTTCTAGTAGTGTTCTTGTGGAGTCTTTAGGATTTTCTATGTAGTGACAGTTTGACTTCTTTGTTTCCTATGTGTATGCATTTTATATCTTTCTCTTGTCTGATGGCACTCGCTAGGACCATCAATGTTATATTGGATAACAGTGGTGGTAGTGGACAGTCTTGCCTTGTTCCTGATCTTAAAGGGAAGGTTTTCAGGTTTTCACCATTAAGGATGTGGGCTGCGGGTTTGTCATATATGATCTTTATTATGTTAAGGTACTTTCCTTCTATATTGATTTTGTGAAGTGTTTTGATCATAAATGGATGCTGTATCTTGCCAAAGGCTTTTTCTTCATCTATTGATATGATCATATGATTCACATTTTTTAATTTGTTTATTCGATGTTTCGCATTAACTGATTTGTGTATGTTGAACCATCCTTGTGCACCAGGGATGAAAACCACTTGATCATGGTGTATAATATTTAGAATACTTTGCTGTATTAGGTTCGCTAGTATCTTATAGAGGATTTTTGCATCTAAGTTCATGAGAGATATTGGTCTGTAGTTTTCTTTTTTGTGTGTTATCCTTACCAGGTTTTGGTGTCAGAGTAATATTGGCCGCATAAAATAAGTTGAGAAGTATTGCCACCTCTTTGAACTTTTGGAAGGATTTGAGGAGAATAGGTATTAAATCTTTGAATTTTTGGTAGAATTCACTGTTGAAGCCATCTGGTCCTAGACTTTTACTTTTCGGTAGGTTTTTGATGATTGTTTTAATATCCATATTGCCGATGGCTCTATTTATATTTTCCAGTTCTTGATTCAGTCTAGGAAGGTTGTATTTTCTAAGTACTGGTCCATTTCTTCTAGTTTATTAAATTTGGTGTTATATACTTTTTCATAGTATTCTTGTATGATCCTTAGTATTTCTGCGATGTCAGTCATGTTTTCTCCTCTTTCATCCCTGATTTTGTTTATGTTTGTCTTTTCTCTTTTTTCTTGAGTGAGCCTAGCCAGGGGTTTGTCAATTTTATTAACCGTATCGAAGAACCAGCTCTTTGTTGCATCTATTTTTTCTACGATTTTTTTTATTTTCAATTTCATTTATTTCAGCTTTAATTTTGATTATTTTTTTTCCTTTTGCTGAATTTTGTTCTTCCTTTTCTGTTTATTTATTTATTTATTTTTGTTGTTTGTTTTTTTGTTTGTTTGTTTGTTTTAAGAAGAAGCATTAAATTGTTGATTTGGGCTCGTTCTTTTTTTGGGAGATAGGTCTGTAATGATATGAACTTTCCTCTTATGACCACTTTTGCCGTGTCCCAAAAGTTTTGATATGTTGTACTATAATTATTATTCCTTTCTATGTATCCCTTGATCTCTTTTTTTATTTCTTCTCTGATCCAGTCATTCTTCAGTAACATGTTGTTTAATCTCCATGTAATTGTGGTTCTTCCTGCAGTTGGTCTCTAGTTTCAAAGCATTATGATCAGAGGATATGGTTGGTATGATTCCAACCCACGTATGTTTGTTGTGTTAATCTCTGCATGTGGTCGATTCTTGAGAATGTTCCATGTGCACTAGAGAGGAATTTATAAGCAGCTGTTTTAGGATGGAGGGCTCTATAAATGTCAATTATGTGCAGTTGTTCTAATGTGTCTCTTAAGGATGTAATTTCCATATTGATTTTATGCTTGGATGATCTGTCCATATCCGACAGTGGAGTCTTTAAGTACCCTTTAGTGTTTTGGTATATTTGTCCCTTTAGTTCTGTTAGTAATTAATTGGGAGCATAGATATTAATAAGTGTTATGTGTTCATGGTGCATTATTCCCTTTATTATTATGTAGTGTCCCTTAGTATCTTTCGTTAACTTTGTCATTTTGAATTCTATTTCGTCCGATATTAATACTCCAACTCCTTCTTTTATCCGAATATCATTTTTTTTTGAAATAACATTTTCCACCCTTTCGCTTTGAGTCTATATTCGTCTTTTGAACTGACATGTGTCTCTTGGAGGCAGAAAATAGTTGTTTTATTTTTTTATTTTTTTGTTTTATATTCATTTTGCAAATCGGTGCTTTCTTATTGGTGAGTTAAGTCCATTTCCATTTAGGGTGATTATTGAAATATGAGGTCTTCTTATAGCCATTTTGTCTTTTACTTTCTGGTAGCTCAGTGTTTCCATCGCTTCCTTGTCCTTGCATTTCTGTTTTCTTTAATTTGGATGGCTTTTATTTGTTTTCCCTCTAGTCTTTCTATTTTTATGTTATATACTTCAATTCTGAATTTTCTGTATGTGGTTACCATTACAAATATGTAAAGAATAGTTTTATATACTTATATACAGTTGTCCATTTTCATCCGCATGTGCCTTATCTGCATTCCCCTTTGTGAATTTGGATCTTTGAATCCTCCTCTTTTTAGGCATTGTTATCTCAGTTTTCCCTATGTATGCTGAACTTTCATTACTATCTTGTTGTAACAATTCTCTTCTTATTGTTTAAACTTATAATGCCCTGTTCTTAGTAAGGGTTGCACACCTCTGCTTCTATTTCCCTGATAGTCACTTTACTCCTAATTATGTTTTTTTTAATTATTATTATTTTTGTCATTTTATTTTAAGTGACCTGACCCCTTTCAGTATTTTGTGTAGTGTAGGCCACATAGTGGAGAATTCCCTCCATTTTTGTATGCCTGGAAAGGTCTTAATTTCTCCTTTAGATCTAAAGAAGAGCTTAGCTGGATACATTATTCTAGGCTGGTACTTCCTTTCACTTAATAGTTTAAATATTTGATTCCATTCCTTTCTGGCTCTAAGGTTTGTGCTGAGAAGTCCAAGGATAATCTAATTGTTTTTTTCTTTATAAGTTACCATTTTCTTCTCCCTGGCTTCCCAGAGAATTCTGTCTGTTTTTGGTTTTTGGTAAATTTAATACATTGTGTCTTGGTGAAGGCCTTTTTGGGTTGAGATGATTGGATGTTCTGTTGACTTCTTGAATTCCAAGCTCCAGCTCATTACATAGTTTTGAGAAATTCTCATCATCTATTTGTTTGAGAATGCTTTCTAGTCCCCGTTCATTTTCCTCACCTTCAATCATGCCCATTATCTTTATGTTTCCTATTCTGATATTATCAGCTAGTTCTTGAATTGCTCTTTCATTATTTTTCATTCTTCGGTTTCTCTCGTCTTCCTTCTCATTTATTTCTAGATTTCTGTCTTTGATATCTCTGACCCTTTCCTGCATTTGGTCGACTCTATTTTCCAAAGTTGATATTTCATTTTTCAAATTTTGCAGTGTTTTTTTATCTCCAGAAGATTTATTCTGTTATTTTCGAAGGTTTCAATCTCCTTGCTCTGCTCATCTAGTTGTTTTTTTCAATTCCTAAAATTGTTGATATGATTGGTTTCGGAAGTCACTGAGTTTTTGCAGAAGTACCTTCCTGAATTCTCTGCCATTTAAATTGCATATTTCTACATTTGTAAGCTTATTTTCTGGAGATTTTCTCTTTCTTTCTGAGATGCCTTGTCACCATGGTGTTTAATGGACTATTTCTCTGCCTGGGCATTAATGGAAGTATATTCTGCTCTTTATCCAAAAAAGGATTTTTTATATAAATGTCTCTTTTTAGCCTGCTGCAAAGAAGGTGCTTTTCTTTTGGTTTTCAGTAGGTTGTGTCTAAGCCTCTTGGTTCCCTGCTTCATATAAAGCCTTAAAAATGCCTTTTATTTTCTTATAAATATTTAATTATGCTCGTTACCCTCAGTTTCAGTCCCTGTCAGTGTTAGCAACAGTTTTGTTAGCATTTGCTCTGATTCCCCTGGGGCAATGCAGTTTTGGGTCTCAGAGGCTATGGGGGGATGGGCCGTCTGGGTTGGTGGATTGAGGCTTCAGCTCAGCCTCAGTTTTGAAACTGCAGTTGGTAAAATCATCCGTTGTTTTTCTGCCATTCTGCTTCTCTACCTTCTATCCTGATGACTGGGCCTTTTTGCCAGCTGACCCCGGAGAGCTCACAGCTTTCCTGGGCAGGGCTTTTTAGGGAGCACCCTGCTCCTTCTCCCCTCCCTCTCCTTCTTCAGGTACTTCCAGTGGCTGCAAAGGGCACCTTCTTTATTTCTCCCAGTCCACTGTCTGACTTCCGGGGTTCTGATTTTTGGTAGGTCTTATGTGCAGATCCCACGTTTGGACATGTTGGTGTGCAGTTTGGGTGTTTGTTGTTGTGTTTTAGATGTTCAGCTGATTGTTCTTTCAAGGGTAGCGATCTGGGGACGTCTCTCACTCTGCCATGTTTCCACAGATTGTTTTCAGGATTCTTTGAGAAAAATGTTGACATAGGAAAGATCCCTACTAATATGATATTGCTATAAATTATATTAAATATCAGAAGCAATTGGTAATGAGTTCTAAAGGTCAACATATGAAGAGAAGAGATAAATACCTGCACAATTAAACATTCACATTTCTTAATGTCAGTGTAAGGGAAGTTAAAAGTTAGTCATCATATAATGTTCTGAATCATATCAGCTACTTATTCTGTAAGTGACATTGTAATTGCAGTAGAAGCAGATGCGGACAATTTATAAATTTTAGTGCCACCTGTAAATGTAGTCATGACTTCTGAAATTATATTCTATTTCACCTTTAATTGACTAATCAAAGGGTACAGATAACTAATGGATTTCTTGTCAAAAGCAGAAGGGCAAGCCTATCTTTGAAAAATGAGAACATCTAAAGTGCTGCAGTACTAGCAATTGAGATTTTAACCTTGGACATTAATAAATGCTCCAGGAGTAAATTTTCTTTCTTTATAAAATTGAAAGAAAGACAAAATGTTTTTGAGAAGCATAGTCATCAAGAGGAGAGGCTCGGAAGCTAGACTGTAATGATTCAAACCTCAGATCTACCACTTAATGTCTGTGTTATCTTGAGCAAACTATATAACTTTTCAATGGCTCAATTTAGTCATCTGCAAAATAAGGAAAATGATTAGAATACCTATCTCATAAGCTTGTTGTGAGGATTACATAAATGAATACAGGTAAAGCACTTACAACACTGTTTTTTATGTTCTTGCTATTACTTTTTGAGGCCAATACAAAAATAATGCAAAAAGTTAAAAAACTTAAAACTTAATGAGAGTAATTTTGAAACTATAATGATGATAAAAACTAAAGATTTTAATTCATATACTTCAATAGCTATGGATATAAAAAAGACTTTCAGTTTAAGATAATGGAATGTTAGAGACACCTAAATAACTGACAAATGATAAACATACTATCACATGAAAAAGCAAATATCAATGGCACCACATCCCTAAACATCCACTGGTAAAATTTATGAACAGAGAAGACAAAAGAAAAACAAGAAAGTGATATAACGTTTAGAATTTTTTTAATTTTTTTTTCTAGAGGACTGACGATCATACTGGGATCAAAAATCTCATAAATAACAGTTGAAGATTCACACCCAAATAACTTGGTTTCAGAGTCCTTGCTCTTACCCTTTATGGCATACAACTTCCTGTAGAAACTTTTTAAAGAAAAAAAATACCCTAATCCAAATACATTGGAAAATTATTTATAATAAAATAATGAAGAATGAGAAGATTTTAAGAAGATGGACAAAGAACTAGTTAAATTACCTGAACTTTCAACAAACTATTTAAATCTATTCTTCTTTCTATAACTCCCAACTTTCTGTTGGTTGTCCATAAGAACCCCATTATCTCACCACATTAAAATAACATATATATATATATATGTGTACATATATATATATACACATATATATATATGTGTGTATATATATTTATATATATATATATATATATATATATATATATATATATATATATATATATATTTCATAGCTTTCCTTCAGCCTCACTTGACCCGCAGTTTATAGTATGCGGCCCTGAACAAGAGACTTTTTTTTTCCTCAAGTAAAGTGAGATCTAAATTCATCATCCTTAAAGCTATAAAGCTATATTTGTGGGAAGGTTACACACATGCCCACACACATTTATCACTCTTCAATGGTAGAAGCCAACTGACCTTCACGTATAACTGGCAAATGTGAGTAAACATGTAAAAATTCCCTGCATAGTGTTTGCAGAAATGATCTCAACAAATAAAAGTTCCTTTAAAATTAGTTTTTAGATTTGGCCATAAGAGCTACACATATATTTACAAAGAGAAATTCAATCTAATGTACCAAAGACCTGAATTCCAAAATCCCAAGAAGAGATGGGAAAATGTCAATGAATAGAATAGCAGAATCTTTTTTTCTGTCCCAATTTTTGGTCCTTATTTTATTTTTGCATAATATTGGTAAAATCAGTTCCAGCTTCTGAAGTACATGCAGCCCTAGGAAGTAGATTTTATGTTTGTATTGTTTTGTTTTGGTAAAATAAATATTTGGCTTGCCATTATTTTCTGATCAATAATCTTCTCATCATATATCATGTAGTCTCTTATAAGTCAGAGATTATCAGTGAAAATAAACGTGATTATGGAATTGAAGACAATAGTAAGAGTGGAGTTGGAGTGATTGGCTTTGTGCTGTGGCATGGATATTGAATATTTTATATCCAGGAGGTCACTGAAGTAGAAGAATGATGAGGGTTTTGATATTACAATGTGTTTGAAGAAGAAGTTTACTAAGTGTGAGGTAGTGGAAAAGAGATGATCATCAGACAAGATTATCACAGATCTGTATCTAAGTCCCTGTATAGTTTTTTGTACATAAGAGTTCTTCAATAAATATTTGTTGAATGAATAAATAAATGTTGTATATCCATCATGGTAAATCCATCAATATTGACCTTAATGTAATTAGGATGTTGAAGCTGAGGTGGAAAATTCTGCATTCATTCTGTTCTTTCTTTTCTCTATACAAGATTTCACATTCCAGTGTAAATGACATATTTTGGTGAATGGGATTCATCTAAAATTTCTCAAACCACCCCCATAACTTTGGTAATTACTCAATGCATTATCATCATTATTACACCTGAGTTTAGATGTGGTAGATTACAAAACATCAATCTGTAGCAGCAGTCAAGACAGTAGATGAGTTTTAAAGATGCAGTAAATTATTACTGAGATTTCTTTATAATGAACAAGTACATTATATTCCTTTAAGCAAGTATGATTTTGTAGAGGAGAAAATTTATTCATTAATTCTCCTGGAACAATGTTCCGATACAGTGATTATGTAAATTGTTTGTCTATTGCTAACAAGTGCTAGAATAGTACAACACAGATAATTTTTGTAAGTTATCATTAAACATGGCAAAGTTCCATCTGAACTTTGAGATAAAAGACATGGCTTAAAATACACATTTTCTCGTCATAGAGAAGTAGTAGAAATGAAAAAAGAATAGCACCTGAGGACAGTACTGCACTTTCAAGCTCTATTTCTAGGTTGCAGAATCTACCCGAAAACATATAGTCTCAATATAATTTCTCAATGTGATGTCCAAACTGAGTAAAGAAAATTCTGCTAGTTCTATAACATTTTAACATTGTGGACTTTAAAAAAGTCTCTCCATTGGCTGAAATGAGGCCAAAGATAACTTATTTGAAAAGTCTAACTGGGTGGCATATTTTCTGAATCTTTCCATATATGAAGATTTACTTTTATCACCTTCACATATAGAAGTCTTCATGTCTGAATATAAAAGACATGTCAAATCTTTTTCCCACCACTCTTTAAATGTTGTTATATTGCCTTTAGGATAAATCTGGAGACCATGTTCTTTTTGCTAAATTATTTTTACTATTTTCCTCATCCCAAATGTCTACATAGCTTTAAAATGTGTCCTTATAATGCAAAAATTTTACCAGACAAGAGGAGGGGAAAAAATGGCATAGATGATAGAGGCTTTGTTCTTCCATCTTGTGATGAAATCAAAGTTTTGACAGCAACAAGGAGCGAACAGTGAACAAAGACACCTGGAATGTAGATGAACAGAAGCACTACAACAATGGAGAGAAATAAAAAATCACCCTGCAACAGTAGAAGGTAGGAGGGGAGGAAAATGTGAAACTGCCCAGTTCTGAGTGGGACAGAGGCTGCAGCAGCTACAGCTGGCAGCTACAAATGCCTCTTGAAGAGGCCTTGCCAATGAGAAGACATTTGTGGTGATGAACCTGCTGAGATATTATCGAAATGGATAGCATAGGTTGCTCTGCCCAAAAGATTTCCTGAAACTCTACCTCTCCCAACTCATGGCCCCACCCAAGCCACATCCAGTTGTATTCTTGGTGAGTCTGATGCTTTCTGCTACAGCAACTCCAAGACTCAACTGATGGCAGCTGACTGCAGTTTTCAGCCTAGTCGCTTGATACAACTATAAGCACAGAATCTGTTGATTGCTTGCTGGATCTTAACAGGTGGCCCCAGTGGGACACAAACTGGGATTAACCTTGGCCTGCAGCTGTATCCCTCTCAGGACTGTGCCTTTGGACATCTACTACACAAAGCCACACTAATATTATAGGGAGACTTAGGAGCTTTGCTTACTACATAGAAACAGACACAGAAAGGCAGCCAAAATGAGAAGACAAGCAGAAACCACATGAGAGAACAGAATAGAGATCCAGGGATAATGTCAAGAAATCTAACAGATGCAGAGTTCAAAGCACTGGTTATAAAGAGGCTCAATGAACTTAGGGGAAAAGTAGATGAACTCAGTTAAAACTTTAACAGAGATACAAAAAAAAAACACATAAAAAAGGAAATGGAAATTCTAAAGAGAATCAGTCAGAAATAAAGACTACATTATCTGAGATGAAGAATATATTAGAGGGAATCAACAGAGTGGATAAAGAAGAGAATCGAACCAGTGATATAGAGGATAGGGAAGCTACAGATGCTCAATTGAAACAAGACAAAAGAAGCCAACACTATAATAATAATTTAAGGAACCTATGATACACTATTAAATATAAAATGTTCTGTGTCATAGGGTTACCTTAAGGAGAACAAGAAGTTGAAGAGCTATTAGAAAAAATAATGAAAGAAAACTTCCCTCATCTGGTGAAAGAAATAGGCATACAAACCCAGGAAGTTCAGAAAGTCCCCAAAAAGATGAATCCAAAGAGGTCCACACCAAGACACATCATACTTAAATTGCCAAAGTTTAAATACAAGGAGAGAATCTTAAAAACAGCAAGAGAAAAGCCGATAGTTACCTACAAGGGAGCACCCATAAGGCTGGCAACTGATTTCTCAAAAGAAACTATGCAGGACAGAAGGGTTTGGCACAAAATATTGAACGTGATGAAAACCTAGGATCTACAACCAAGAATACCTTTTTCGCAAAGCTATCAAATATTTTATTCACTTTTTACTTTTTGAATTAGTTTATTGGGGTAACATGTATTAATACAATTATATAATTTTCAAGTGTACATTATACTTTAACATCTGTATATTCTATTGTGCGTTTACCACCCAAAGTCCAGTTTCCTAAGCTACCATATATTTGATCCTATTTACCTACTTCACCCTCCCCCTACCCCCTATATTTGAACCCCTTTACCCCATCTACCTCACCCCTCCTACACCAACCCCTGCTCTCTGGTAACCACTAGTCTATAGTCCATGTCCATGAGTCTCTGTTTGTTT
>NW_024345861.1:1396602-1454239 GCF_902729225.1 Pteropus medius | reverse complement strand
ATAATGCTGCTATGAACATTACTGTGCAAATATCTTTATGGATATGATTTTTTAAGTCATTAGGGTAAATACCTAGTAGAGGGATTGCTGGATCATATGGTAGATCAATTCTTAGTTTTTTGAGGAACGTCCATACTGTTTTCCATAGTGGCTGTACCAATTTGCAGTCCCACCAGCAGTGTATGAGGGTTATTTTTTCTCTGCATCCTCTACAGCATTTGTTATTACTTGTCCTGTAGATTATAACTATTCTAGCAGGTGTGAGATGGTATATCATTGTGGGTTTTATGTGCATTTCTCTAATAACTAGCGATGTTGAGCATCTTTTCATATGTCCTCTGGGGACATCTTTTGTATGTCCTCTGGGGAGAAGTGTCTGTTCAGTTCCCCTGCCTATTTTTTAATTGAATAGTTTGTTTTTGTTGTTATTAAGTCATATGAGTTCTTTGTATATTTAGGATATTAGGTCCTTATCGAAGGCATTGCTTGCAAATATATTTTCCCATTCGGATGGTTGTCGCTTTACCTTCTTGATGGTTTCTTTTGCTGAGCAGAAGCTTTTTAGTTTGATGTAGTCCCATTCATTTATTTTTGCTTTTACTTCCCTTGCTTTTGAGGCCAAATTCATAAGATCCTCTTAAGTCCAAAGTTCTTGAGTTTAGTTCCCATGTTTTCTTCTATGCATTTGATCGTTTCAGGTCTTATATTCAGGCCCTTAATCCATTTTGAATTAATTTTGGCATGTGGTGATAGACAACAGTCTAGTTTCACTCTTTTGCAGGTTGCTTTCCAGTTTTTCTAGCACCATTTATTAAAGAGGCTTTCCTTTCACCACTGTATGTTTTTTGGCATTATTGTCGAAAATTATTTGCCCATATAAAAATGGGTTTACTTCTGGAATCTCGATTCTGTTCCACTGGTCCGTGTTCTTTTTATAGGGTCTTATAGTTTTCATTATAAAGGTCCTTCACTTGTTTCATTAAATTTATTCCTAAGTATTTTATTATTTTTGTTGCAATTGCAAAAGGAATTATTTTTTCCACTTCTTTTTCTAGCACTTCATTTCTAACACTTATTGTTTCTAGTAGTGTTCCTATGGAGTCTTTAAGGTTTTCTCTATAGAGAATGTCATCCGCAAACAGTGACACTTTGACTTCTTCATTTCCTATTTGGATGCCTTTTATATCTTTCTCTTATCTGACTGCACTTGCTAGGACCTCCAATGTTATATTGAATAACAGTGGCAGTAGTGGACAGCCTTGCCTTGTTCCTGATCTTAAAGGGAAGGTTTTCAGTTTTTCACCATTAAGGATGTGGGATGAGGGTTTGTCATATATGATCTTTATTATGTTAAGGTACTTTCCTTCTATACTGATTTTGTGAAGTGTTTTGATCATAAATGGATGCTGTATCTTGCCAAAGGCTTTTTCTTCATCTATTGATATGATCATATGATTCTTATTTTTTAATTTGTTTATGTGATATATCACATTAATCAATTTTCATATGTTGAACCATCCCTATGCCTCTGGGATGAAGCCCACTTGATCATGGTGTATAATCTTTTTAATATGTTGCTGTATTCATTTCACTAGTATCTTATTTAGGACTTTTGCATCTGGGTTCATGAGAGACATTGGTCTGTAGTTTTGTTTTGTTTTGTTTTTTTCTGTTATCTTTACCAGGTTTTGGTATCAATGTAATATTGGCCTCATAAAATAAGTTGGGAAGTATTGCCACCTCTTTGAATTTTTGGAAGGGTTTGAGGAGAATAGGTATTAAATCTTCTTTGAATGTTTGGTAGAATTCACTGGTGAGGCCATCTGGTCCTGGACTTTTACTTTTTGGTAGGTTTTTGATGATCCTTTCAATTTCCATATTGCTTATTGGTCTATTAAGATTTTTCAGTTCTTGATTCAATCTAGGAAGATTGTATTTTTCTAAGTACTGGTCCATTTCTTCTAGGTTATTAAATTTTGTGTTATATACTATTTCATAGTATTCTTGTATGATGTTTTGTATTTCTGCAATATCAGTCATAATTTCCCCTCTTTCAGACCTGATTTTGTTTATTTGTGTCCTTTTTCTTTTTTCTTTAGTGAGTCTACCCAGGGGGTTGCCAATTTTATTAACCTTCTCAAAGAAGCAGCTATTTGTTACATTTATTTTTATATGTATTTTTGTTTGTTTGTTTTCAATTTCATTTCTTTCATTTCTAATTTTGATTAGATCTTTCTTTCTCTGACTTTAGGCTTTATTTTTTCTTCCCTTTCTAGTTTTATTTTCTTTTTTTAAGATGAAGTATTAGATTGTTTATTTGCACTCATTCTTGTTTTTTGAGATAGGCCTGTAATAATATGAACTTTCCTCTTATGACCACTTTTGCCGTGTCCCAAAAGTTTTGATATGTTGTACTATCATTTTCATTCATTTCTATGTATCTCTTCTTCTCTCTTGTTATTTCTTCTCAGACTCAGTTATTCTTCAGTAGCATGTTGTTTTGTCATTCTTTCTGAATTCTTTCTGTAGTTGATCCCTAGTTTCAAAGCATTATGATTAGAGAATATGGTTGGCATTATTTCAATCCTCTTATATTTGTTGAGGCTTTCTCTCATTATCTTTTTAGACTGATAGAACATTACAAACACAAAAAGATACCATGATCAATAACTGAAAAAAAAGTGCCTCCTTTCACATAGTCTCAGAGTAAAATCTAGTTTAGAAAATACACTTACTACAATTCGCTTAAGTGATATGAATATCTGAGTTTTCTAACATAAAATATATAATTGAAGTTTATTTGCTTAACTCACGAAAGCTGTAGTAAGGTTTAACATTAACTTTATAGTATTAATAAACAATTTACAAATTCATACTTTACCTTGACAACATAAGTGTATTACTGGGCGCATTAAAAATATGCCTCCCCCCGCCCCACACAAAAGGGTTTAATTAACCAAAAACCTCAAACACTCTCTGCTTACATTAGCTGTCTTTTCCATACTATATCTAGAAAAGAATATCACTTACCTATCTTCCATATGCCTCATACTTGCCATATCATATGCTAAATCTAAGTTGGCATCATCATCAGAAGGGAATATACTCCTTCAGTGCCTACTTTATGTTTTGTGTTGGTTGCCAAAAGCTCTTTTGCTTTACCCAAATTGTCAAGTCCATCTGCTAATAGTCTCTCCAGCTCATTATGCCATCTGTCAGGCACTGACCTATCACTCTCCCTAGTCTGGATGCCACATTGTACGTGTCTGGCATCTCCAAATATTCCCTACTGTCTCACAATCTTTCAGAATATAGAGAAATGACTCAGGCTGACATTTCAAATCTAGCTAGAGCTGGAGCAAAAAGTACTGGTATGTTACCCTATGAAGCATTCCAATTATTCAACACAATAAGTATATTTTCAAAATAGCAGTGAAATTTTTCACTGTAGAATAAGACGGTTGGGATCTTTTCTTTCCCTTTGGGGTATAGACTGAATGGAAGGCAAATGTTCGTTTATATTCAATGATTTTTCTGAGTAAATATGAGAGCAATTTTGAAAGGGATATACATTTTGAAGCTTAAAGTTAAAATTTAGCCTTCTAAATACAGTGTTAATATTACTGGGAGGCATCACGGAGTAGAAGAGGAAACACAGGCTTTACAGTAAAAGGGTAATGATGGAATCTCAGCTCTTTCTTACTAGTTCTAGAACCTTGGAAAATGTTTTTAGCCTTTCTGAGTTATAGTTTATTCACCAGCGAAACAGTGATAAATCCCTACCTCACAGGATTGCTGCAGGAAATAACTAAACTATGTACCATGATACATTATGTTACTTTCAATGCACTTAAAATCACTCAGTTACTACTTGGTTGGTTTTTAGGGAAACTCAACACTAAAAATGTTACTGTCCTTACCTAAGTGACTAACTTGTGTAGAGTTACTGGGATACTGAAGAAAGAGTCCCCTACAGTAAAAAATAAGCTTCCCTTCATTTCTCATATTGAGTCTTGGCATTTCAATCGAGGTTGGGCGATATAATACAATGATACCTCAACAACACCATAAAACCCACTATATATTGACAAGTCTGTTTTGTAGACATTTGCATCTATAGCTCAGTTTAATATTTACATTTCTTCATTTCTGATGGGTGGAGGATAAAAAAAACACTACATTGAATGAGAGATGATTGATGGCTATATCAAAGACAGCAGCAGAAAATCTTCACAAAACACGCAAAACACACAAACTCCACAAACTTCACAAAACACGCACACATTTCTAATGAGAAAATATACCAAAACATTATTTTAAAATAGTCATTTATTTAAAAACGGCATTCATTATTTAAATGTCATGAAATGAAATTTAATCAAGTTGTGATGAACAAACTGCCATCCTGTTATATTTACTGAAAAAAAATGACAATCACTTATTACTGCAAAACTCATTAAGATAAAAAATAAGTACAAAATTTACTTTTACATTGCAGCAGAAAACCATTTTCCTGATGTGTAGAAGGCAATTGCAGTGTTCCTATAAAATAATTAGACAAATGATGACATGTTTTAATGTACTGCATACAAATTACTCTAGAGTACTAGTAAATGAATATTTATATGTCTAAGACTTACACAAAGACATATGCATGTGTATATAGATATACATGGACAAATACTGCACTATTTTGTTTAAGAATTTTTTCTATTTTTTTTATTTTTCAGTTAAAATCGACATTCAATATTATATTAGTTTCTGGTGTACAGTATAGTGGTCAGAAATTTATATAATTTATGAAGTGATCATCTGATTAGTCTAGTACCCACCTGGCACTATATGTAGTTATTATAATATAATTGACTATATTCCTTATGCTGTATTTCACATTCTTGTGACTATTTTGTAACTACCAATTTGTACTTCTTAACCTTTTAACCTTTTTCATCAAGTCACCCAAACCCCCTTTCCATCTGGCAATCAGTAGTTTGTTCTCTGTATCTATAAGTTTGTTTCTGTTATTTGTTCATTTAGTTTGTTCCCTAGATTCCACATATAAGTGAAATAAGTGGTATTTGTCTTTCTCTGTCTCATTTATTCCATTTAAAATGATGTTGTTGCAAATGGTAAGATTTCATTTTTCATAGCTGAGTGATATTCCATTGTACATATGTGCTACAACTTCTTTATCCAATTATCTACTGATGAACACTTAGGTTGCTTTCAAATCTTGGGTATTATAAATAGCACTGTATTGAACATAGTGAACATAGGGTGCACATATCTTTTTGAATTAGTGTTTTGCTTTCCTCTGGATAAATACCCAGAAGTGGAATTGCTGGGCCATAAGTTGTTCTATTTTTAAGTTATTGAGAAACCTCCAAACTGTTTTCCATAGTGGTTCCACCAACAGTGCACAAAAATTTCCTTTTTCTCCACATCTTTGCCAAAACTTGCTGTTTTTTGATTTATTGATGATAGCCATTCTGGCAGGTGTAAGTGATATTTCATTATGGTTTAATTTGTATTTCACTGATGATTAGTGACATTGAGCTCCTTTCCATATATCTATTGGTGATCTGAAAGTCCTCTTCATAGAAATGTCTATTCAGATCCTTTGCCCATTATTTAATTGGATTTTTTTTTGGGGGGGGAGAGTGCTTAGTTGTATGAGTTCTTTATAAATTTTAGATATTAAACCCCTCATCAGATGTATCATAGGCAAATATCTTCTTCCACTCAGTAAGTTATCTTATTGTTTTGCAGATGGTTTCCTTTGCTGTGAAAAAACTTTTCAGTTTGGTATGGTTCCATTTGTTTATTTTTTCTTTGGGTTCCCTTATCCAAAATATATATCATAAAAAATATTACTAAGAACAATGTTGGAGAGGTTGCTGCCTATGTTTTCTTCTAGGAGTTTTATGGTTTGGGGTCTTACATTTAAGTCTTTAATCCATTTTGATTTTATTCTTGTATATGGTGTAAGAAGATGGTCCAGTTTCATTTTTTGTATGTATCTGTCCAGTTTTCCCAACACTGTTTTTGAAGAGACTATCTTTATCACATTGTATATTCTTGTCCCTTATGTCATAGATTAAATGAGATATATGTGTGGATTTATTTCTGGGCTCTCTATTTGTTCCATTGATGTATGTGTCGATTGTCACAACAGTATTATGCTGTTCTGATTACTATAGCCATATAGTATAGTTTGATATCAGGCACTGCGATTATTCCAATTTTGTTCTTTCTCCATATTGCTGTGGCTATTTGGGGTATTCTATGGTTCAATATAAATTTCAAGATTATTTATTCTAGTTCTCTGGAAAATTGCCATTGATATTTTGATAAGAATTGAATTGAATCTACAGATTGCTTTGGGTAGTGTGGATATTTTAATGATTTTGATTCTTCCTATCCATGAGTACAGCATCTGCTTTCATTTTTTTGTATCTTTCTTCGATTTCTTTATCCAATGGCTTCAATTTTCTGAGTATGGGTCTTTTATTCCTTGAATAAATTTATTCCTAGGAATTTTTCAATGCAATTGTAAGTGGGATTATATTCTTAACTCTCTTTCTGATAGCTCATTATCATTGTATATAAATGCAATCAACTTCTGTATATTAATTTTGTATCTTGTTATCTTACTGAATTAATTTTTCATTTCTAAGTTTTTTGGTGGAATCTTCAGAGTTCTCTCTATATATTATCATGTCATCTGCAAACAATAACAGTTTTACTTATTCCTTTCCAGTATTTCTTGTCTGATTGTTGTGGCTAGGACTTCTAATACTATGCTGAATAAATGAGGTGAAAGTGGGCATCCTTGTCTCGTTCCTGATCTTAAAGAAAATGCTTTTAGCTTTTCCTCATTGACTATGATGTTAGCTGTGGAGTTGTCAAATATGGCCTTTCTTATGTTGAGGCATGTTCCCTCTATTCCCACTTTGTTGAGAGTTTTTATCATAAACGAATGCTAAATTTTATCCAACGCTGTTTCTGTATCTATTGATATGATCATATGATTTTATCATTTAATTTGTTAATATAGTATATTACATTAATTGATTTGCAAGTATTAAATCAACCTTGCACCCCAGAAGTAAATACAACTTGTTCACTGTGTATGATTATTTTAATGTATTGCTGAATTTGGTTTGCTAATGTTTTTTGAGAATATTTGCATCTATCTTCATCAGGGATATCTGCCTATAATTTTCTATTTTTGTAATGATTTTGTCTTGGTTTGGAATCAGAGTAATTGTGGTCTTGTAGAATGAGCTTGGGAGCTTTTCCTCCTCTTAAATTTTTTGCAAGAGTTTGAGAAAAATAGGTGTTAACTCTCTTTGAATGTTTGCTAAAATTCACCTGTGAAGCCATCTAGTTCAGGACTTTTGTTTCTTAAAAGTTTTTGAAATTATTATTACTAATTTAATTTCACTAGTAGTAAGTGGTATGTTAAGATTTTCTGTTTCTTCTAGATTCAGTCTTGGAAAATTGTATATTTTTAGGAATGTATCCATTACTTTCAGGTTGTTTAATTTGATGCAATACAATTATTCATAATATTTTCTTATAATCCTTTATATTTCTGTGGAGTCAGTTGTTACTTCTCTTTCACCTGATTTTATTTATTTAGGTCTTCTCTCTTTTTTCATGATGAGTCTGTTTAAAAGTTTATCAATATTGTTTATCTTTTCAAAGAACCTGCTCTTGGTTTCACTGATCTTTTGTACTGTTCTTTTGAAGACTCTATTTTTTTTTTGTTGTTTGTTTGTTTAGGTTCTAATTTTTATTACACCCTTCCTTCTATTTGCTTTGAGCTTTGTTTACTGTTTTTTTTTTCTATTTCCTTTAAGTGTAAGGTTAGATTGTTTATTTGAGATTTTTTCTTTTCCCTTCCTTCCTTCCTTCCTTTTCCTTCCTTTTCCTTTTCCTTCCTTCCTTCCTTCCTTTTCCTCTTTTCTTTTCTTTTCTTCCTTCCTTTTTCTTTTTTTTTTTTTTTTTTTGAGGTAGGTCTGTGTTGCTTTTCATATATGAATTTCCCTCTTAAGACTTCTTTCACTGTGTCTCACAGACTTTGGGTCATCGTGTTTCATTTTTATTTGTCTCAAGGTATCTTTTGATTTCTTCCTTGATCTCACTGTTGACCATTCATTGTTTAGTAGCATGTTATTTAGCCCCATATATTTGTGTATTTTTCAGTTTTTCTCTTGTAATTGAGTTCTAGTTTCACACAACTTTGGTCAGAGAGAAGATGCTTAAAATAATTTCAGTTTTTTAAAATTTACTGAGACTTGTTTTTGTGGCCTAACATTGGTCTATCATGGAAAATGCTCCATGTGCACTGAGAAGAATGTATATTCTGCTGCTTTGGTGTGAAACACTCTAAAGATATCAACTAAATCCATTGATCTAGTGTGTCATTTAAAGCCACTGTTTCCTTGTTGATTTTCTGCCTGCAAGATCTCTCCATTGGTGTCAATGTAGTGTTAAAATCTTGTATTATGACTATATTACTGTCAATCTCTCCCTTTATGTCAGTCAATATTGCCTTTATGTATATAGGTGCTCCTATGTTGGGTGCATAAATGTTTACTAAGGTTATGTACTCTTGTTTTATTGATCCCTTTATCATTATGTAATGTCCTTCTTTGTCTCTAATTGTAGCTTTTGTTTTAAAGTGTATTTTGTCTGATATATGTATGACTGCCTCACCTTTTCTTTTCATTTCCATTAGCATGGAATATCTATTTCCATCCCTTTAATATCAGTCTGTGTGTACCTTTTGATCTGAAGTAGGTCTCTTGTAGACATCATATGTATGGGTCTTGTTTCTTATCCATTCAGCGACCCTATGTCTTTTGATTGGAGCATTCAATCCCTTTATATTTAAAATGACTATTGATAGATATATAGTCATTACTATTTTGTTATTTATATTTGTGTTTTCATCTTCTTCTTCTTAAAGAAGACCCTCAAAAATTCTTGTAACACTGACTTAGTGGTGATAAAATCATTTTGCTTTTTTCTTTCTTCGAAGCTCTTTATCATCCCACTGATTTTCACAGACAGATTTTGTAGGCACTCCTCTTCCTGATACTAGAACCCTGGGTGGAGGAGCTCCAGTGTGGGGTAGGCACCCCTCGCTCCTTTGCAGGTACCTCAGCAGCTCAGATACCTATCCCAAAGCTCAGACACCACACACAGGTGCTGGAAAACCCATTTTGTGTTTCTGTCCCTCTTACCAGTCTCAGTGTGGTCTCCTCTTTATATCTGCAGTTATAGTTCTGTTCAGCTAGGCTTCAAATTGTTCTCCAGGTTGACTGTTTCACAATTTAGTTGCAATTTTAATGTGATCATGGGAAGAGGCATGGATAGTGTTTACCTACCCCGCCATCTTGACCAGAACTTCTTTTTTTTCCATTCTTTTCTTTATTTGAGCAAAGTCTCCAATGTAATATGTGCAAATCACATAAGTAGTATTCAGTTTAAAATAACCAACGCCCCCCCCCAAAAAAAATTCTCACACTGCCTTGGTTCCCATCTACCACAGCCATAACTCTTAAAGTCTTACACTGAAGATGATTCCTAGAAAAATAGATATTATCTTATGAATATCAGAGATAGAACAAGCAAAATTAGTAAAATTCTGAGCATAGTACTTTGGAAAAGTCTAGCCTACCTGAGATAATATCTACATGTAGTTAATCACTATCTTATACCTCCTTACATAATACCTGAAAGTTTTGCTATACCTTTTGTAAATATTAAACATTATTAACTAGTTAAATCATACTGCTTTCTTAAAATGTCTTAGTTCATATCTATTGCACTAAATGGATGAACATATTTTTTTTAAATGAGATTTTTTTAAGGAAAGCTAGAGTATTGATAAAGACTTTATTTAATAAGGCTTTGGGACAATTCCAGTCAAAATGGTGTAGTTGGTCAATGTTATGTTCACCTCTCTCAAGATCATATCAAAATTACAACTAGACTACAGAACAGCCATCACTGAGAATGGCCTGAAGTCTTGCTGAATAGGAGTCCTAAAACTGGGGATGTAAAGAAAGGGCCGACTCGAGACTGGTAGGAGGGACGGAGTCACAAAACAGGCCAATTCCATAACCACTTGTAGCAGTTGAGAATCAAGAGAAATATTGGCTCTAGAGCTTTCCCTGGAAGAGCAAGGTGCCCCAGCCCCACATCGGGCTTCCCAGCCTGGGGTTCCACTGACAGTAAGAGAAGTCCCCACAATGTCTGGCTGTGGAAATTAGTGGAGATTGTGGCTGAGTGAGACAGAAGGCTGTGAGAAGAGAGTGGCGGAAGTCATGAACGTTCCTCTTAAAGGGCCTGCAGGCGGACTTACTCGCTGAAGGACTTTCTTGCTCTGAGCTGAGCTCCGGCTCTGGAGCAGCTGCTTGGCAAGCATTGGGGACATATGGGGAGGAACTAGATTGTTTGGTTTAAGTGCAAGTGCTGGAGGGGTGGCTTTCTTCTGGATAGAAATGCTGGCAGAGTCCATTGTTCCTTTGTTGAGCTCTCCCCACTCCTGGCATAAGGACCAGGCAGCCACCTTATCTGAGGTCCATCAACATGACTAACACAGGTAACTCTGTCCAGGTTATTCCCTGAGATCCTGTCCTCCCAACTTTCAGGCTCACTCAAGCTGCTTCCAGTTTTTTTTTGTTTTTTTTGTTGTTGTTTTTTTGTTTTGTATTTTGCTGTACAAATGCCCCTTCTTGGCTCATGCTGCAGATTTTCCTAAAATCTCTCAAAGGTTTACAAAACCCAAACAAGCAAAGTCGAGTTCGGTATTTCCTGTACCACTTGCTGAACAGCCCCAAGACCAGCACTAGTGGCAGCCAGCCTTGGTTCCTGGCTTGGCCTATTGAGGCACCTCTAAGTCCAGCACAGATGGTAGCCATCTGGAGATTTCCTGGTGACTCTTACCAGTTAGTCCCAAGTAATGTGTGGGCTGCAACTGTACTTGGCCTGTGGCTGGGCCCCTTCCAGGGGGCCCTTAGGCCGGCATGCCCTGTGGCCCGTTCGACCATAACTGGAGCCCAACCAAGGGCTGTGTCTGAGGAGCACAGAACTAAAGAGAACCAGATCTCTGCTAAAGTGAATCTTGCTTTGTAGGGTCAGCCCTTCACTGACTAATCCTCACGACCAATCAACCTGAGGGGCAATCCGCCCCATTGATGTCCAAACATCAATCAAGGCTCAACTGCAACAAGGGTAGACACACAAATTATACAAGGGACACACCTTGTAATCCCAGTTTAGGTGACTAGGGAAAACTGTGCCACTGGGTCAATCCAGACACCTAGTAAATAAACTACTCTACTAAGACAGGAACTTAGCAGCCCTCTGTAATACACAGAAACAAAGACAGGAAGACAACCAAAATAGAGACACAAATAAACATGTCCCAAATTAATGAACATAACTAAGCTCCAGAAACAGAACTAAACAAAATGGAGACAAACAATCTACCAGTGACAGAGTTCAAAACATTGGTTATATGTATGCATAGTGAACTCAGGGGAAGAGTAGATAAACTCAGTGAAAATTTTAACAAAGAGATAGAAAATATAAAAATGTAAATGAAAAAATAAAAGAGAACTACTCAGAAATGAAGAATACAATAATTGAAATGAGAAATACATTAAAGTGAATCAACAGATTAGATGAAGCAGAGGATCAAATCAGTAACTGTAACAGGAAAAAGAATTTTAAAAAATGAGGCCAGTTTGAGGATCCTCTGAGACAACATCAAACATAACAATATTCCCAACATAGAGGCACCAGAAGGAGAAGAGAGAAAGGAATGGAAAACCTATTTGAAGAAATAATGATGGAAAATTTCCCTAACCTGGTGAAGGAAAAAGACATACAACCATAGGAAGTGTGGATAATCCCAAAAAAGGTGAATCCAAAGAAGTCCACAAGACACATCATAATTAAAATGCAAAAAGTTAAGTACAAAGAGAGACTCTTAAAAGCAGCAAGAAAAAAAGCAGTTAGTTATCTACAAGGGAGCTCCTATAAGATTGTCAACTGATTTCTCAACAGAAACTTTGCAGGTCAGAAGGGATTAGCATGAAATATTAAAAGTGATGGAAAGAAAGGACCTACAAACAAGATTACTCTACCCAGCAAAGCTATCCTTTAGAATAGAAGTACAGATAAAGAGCTTCCCAGAGAAGGAAAAGATAAGGAGTTCATCAACACCTAGCCAGTATTAGAAAATATTGGAGGGAACTTCTTTAAGAAGAAGAAAAAAAATATATATATATATATACACACACACACACACACACACACACACACACACATATGTGTGTGTGTGTATATATATATATATATATGAATATTAATATGACAATAACTACATATCGACAATTACTTCAAATGAAAAAAAGGATTAAATACTCCAATTAAAAGATAGAGTGGCTGAATAGATAAGAAAACAAGACCCTACATATGCTGCCTAGAAGAGACTCACTTCAGATTGAAACACACAGACTAAAAGTAAAGGACTGGAAAAGATGTTTCATGATAACGGAAAGAAACAAGCAGTCAAAAAAGCTGGGTTAGCAATACTTATATCAGACAAAATAGACTTTAAAACAAAGGCTATAGCAAGAGACAAAGAAGAACCCAGTAATCCCACTTATAGGTATTTATCCAAAGGTCCCCAAATCACTATTTCAAAGGGACATGTGCATCCGTATGCTCATTGCAGCTTTATTTATAATAGCCAAAATATGGAGGCAACCTGGGTATCCATCAATGGATGAATGGATAAAGAAGAGGTGATATATATATAATGAACTACTATTCAGCCATAAAAATGAGTGAAATCTGGCATCTGCAACAACATGGATAGACCTAGAGGGTAATTTGCTGAGTGGAGTAAGTGATAGAGAAAGACAAATGTCATATTATTTCATTTACATGTAGAATTTAAAGGCCAAAATAAACGACACAGAGATAAACTCATGACACAGAGAACATATTGAGGGTTGCCAGATGGGAGGGTATTTAGAGTGGGCCCTGAAGGGTTGCCAGATGGGAGGTTATTTAGGAGGTGGAGTACAAATTAGTGTAGTTACAAAAAAGGGAGATATAATGAATATAGTTAGTAATATTGTAATAACTATGTATGGTGTCAGATGGGTACTAGATTTAATGGAGTGTTCGCTTTGTAAGTTATATAAATAACTAATCACTCTGTTGTACACCTGAAGCTAAAATAATATTGTATGCCAAATATAATTGAGAAAATTTTAACAATATATTTTTTAAAAAGACAGGGTGGATGAAACAAAACAAGACCCATATAGATGATGACTACAAAAGATCCACTTCAGATCAAAAGACACACACAGTCTGAAAATAAAAGGATGAAAAAAGTTCTTTCATGAAAATGGAAATGAAAAAAAAAAAACCTTGGTTAGTAACAATACTTATGTCAGACAAAAGAGGCTATAAAACAAATGCTCTATAGGGAGGCAAAGAAGACCATTTCATATATAATTGTAAAGACATGGAAGCAACCTAAGTGTCCATGGTTATAGAAAACTAAATAAAGAAGATGTGATATATAAATGCAATTGAATATTACTAAGCCATAAAAAAGAATGAAATCTTACCATCTGCAAAAACAGGGTGGACCTAAAGGGTATTATGCTAAATGAAATAAGAGAAATACAAATACCACATGATTTCACTTACATGTGGAATCTAAAAATAAATAAATAAATAAACAATCAAAACATAAACAAACTCATAGATACGGAAAACAAATTTATGGTTGCCAGATGGGAGGGGGATTGGGAGACAGGGTGAAAAGGAAAAGGAATTAAGAAGTAGAAATTGGCAGTTAGAAAACAGACATGGGGATGTAAAGTACAGACTAGGAAATATAGGCAATAATATTGAAATAACTATGTCTGGTGCCAGGGGTATCGTAGACTTATTGGGAAGATAACTTTGTAAGTTATATAAACGTCTAACCACTATACTGTACAAACAAAACTAATATAATATTAAACGTCAAATGTAATTAGAATTTTAAAAAACTTTTTACTTTTTTAATTTTTTATACTTTTATTTATTTTTATCTTTATTTTTTATGGTGATGTTGGCTAATGATATCCAGTAAACTTCAGGTGTACAATTAAACAGTAAGGCATATATATATTGCATGTGTGTTCACCTCCCATAGGTGGATTTCTTTGTCACCAAATATTTGACACCTTTTACAACATCTGCCTCCCCAATCCTCTCCCCTGTCTCTGGTAACCACTAATCTATTGTCCATGTCCATGAGTCCGTGTTTGTTTGTCCTGTTCATTTATTGCTTTTAGGTTTATATCTCACATAGAAATGATATCATGTGATTTGCAATAATTCTTTCCAGCTTATTTTGGTTAGCATGATTATTTCGAGGTCCATCCATGTTGTCACAAAAGGCAGTTTTCATCTCTTCTTATGGCTGAGTAATATTCCATTGTATATATGTAGCACAGATTCTTTAGCCAGTCATCTATTTCATGACACTTCGGTTGCTTCCATGTCCTGGCCACTGTGAATAATGCTGCTATGCACATCGATGTGCAAATATCTATTTGGATATGAGTTTTCAAGGTTTTGGGGTAAATACCCAGTAGAGGGATTGCTGAATCATATGGTAGATTAGTTCTTAATTTTTGAGGAACCTCCATGCTTTTTTTCATAGTGGCTGCACCAATTTGCAGTCTCACTAGCAGTGTATGAGGGTTCCTTTTTCTCTGCATCCTCTCCAACACTTATTACTTGTCCTGTTGATAACAACTATTCTAACAGGTGTGAGATGATATCTCATTGTGGTTTTGATTTGCATTTCTCTAATAGCTAGAGATGGTGAGCATCTTTTCATATGTTTGTTGGCCATTTGTATGTCTTCTCGGGAGAAGTGTCTGTTCAGGTTGTCTGCCTATTTTTTTATTGTTTTGTTGTTGTTGTTGTTGTTGTTGTTGTTGTTACTGAGTTGTATGAGTTCTCTGTATATTTTGGATATTAGGCCCTTATTGCAAATATATTTTAGCATTTGAATGGTTGTCTCTATATCTTGTTGACGGTTTCTTTTGCTGTATAGAAACTTTTTTATTTTGATGTAGTCCTATTAATTTACTTTTTCTTTTACTTCTCTTGCCTTTGAGATTAAATTCATGAAATCTTTAAGTCCAAGGTTGCTGAATTTAGTTCCTAAGTTTTCCTCTATGAATTTTATTGTTTTGGGTCTTATATTTAGGTCCTCGATCCATTTTGAGTTAATTTTGGTGTGCGGTGATAGACAACAGTCTAGTTTCATTCTTTTGCAGGTGGCTTTCCAGTTATCCCAGCACCATTTATTGAAGAGGCTTTCTTTACTTCATTGTGTCTTTGGCTCCTTTGTTGAAAATTATTTGCTCATATAAATGTCAGTTTACTTCTGGATTCTCAATTCTATTCCACAGGTCTGTGTGTCTGTTTCTCTGCAATACCATGCTGTTTTGATTATTGTCACTTTGTAGTATAATTTGAAGTTGGGCAGAGTAATTCCTTCAGCCTTTTTTTTCCACCCTCAAGATGGTATGGCGATTTGGGGTCTTTTGTGCTTCCTGTGCTTCCATACAAATATTATGATCTTTCGCTCTATTTCATTATAAAGTGCGGTTGAGATTTTGATGGGGATTGCTTTAAATCTGTATAATGCTTTATGTAATAAGGTCATTTTAACTATGTTGATTGTTCTGATCAAAGAACACGGAATATCTTTCCATTTCTTTATGTATTGTTCAATTTATTTTAATAGGATCTTATAGTTTTCTTTATATAATCCTTCACATGTTTCATTAGGTTTATTCCTCGGCATTTTATTCTTTTGTGTTGCAATTGCAAAAAGAATTGTTTTTGTTTTTATTTCTTTTTCTGACAATTTATTATTAGAGTATAGGAACACTATGGATTTTTGAACACTGATTTTATATCCAGAAACTTTACTGTATTTGCTTATTATTTCTAGTACTGTTCTTGTGGAGTCTTTAGGGTTTTCTATATAGAGAATCATGTCATCCGCAAATAATGACAGTTTGACTTCTTCATTTCCTATGGGAATGCCTTTAATTTCTTTCTCTTGCCTGATTGCACTCACTAGTATCTCCAATGTTACAACAAATAAGAGTGGGGATAGTGGTCAGCCTTATCTTGTTCCTCTTAGAGAAAAGGTTTTTCGTCTTTCATCATTAAGTATAATGTTGGCTAAGGGTTTGTCATATATGATCTTTATTATGTTGAGATTCTTTCATTCCATAACTATTTTATTAACTGTTTTAATCATAAATGGATGCTGAATCTTGCAAAGGCTCTTTCTGCATCTATTGATATGATCACATGATTCCTATTCTTTATTTTGTTCCTCTGGTGTATCACATTCATCTATTCGTCGATGTTAAACCATCCCTGTGCCACTGGGTGAAGCACACTTGATCACAATGTATAATCTTTTTAATATGTGTTGTTTTGTTTCACTAGTATCTTATTAGAATTTTGGCATGTGGATTCATGAGAGATTTTGATCTGTAGTTTTCTTCTTTTGTATTATCTTTACCAGGTTTTGGCATCAGGGGAATATTGGCCTCAAAAAATGAGGTAAATATTGCCTCCTCTTTGGTTTATGAAAAGATTGAAGAGAATAGGTGTTAAATCTTCTTTGAATGTTTGGTAGAATTTACTGGTGAAGCCATCTGGTCCTGGACTTGTACTTTTTGGTAGGCTTTTGACGATTGTTTCAATTTTCATACTGCTGAATCTAAATCTTTTAGATTTTCCAGTTTTTCTTGCTTCAGTCTAGGAAGGTTGTATCTTTCTAAGTACTTGTGATTTCTTCTAGATTATTAAATTTGGTATTATATACTTTTTCATAGTATTCCTACGTGATCCTTTGTATTTCTGCAATGTCTGTTGTAACTTCTCTTTCATCATGGATTTCGTTAGCGTCCTTTCTTATTTTACTTTAGGGAGTCTAGTTGGGGTTTGTCAATTTTATTAATATTCTCAAAGAACCAGCTCTTTGTTGCATTTATTATTTTCTACTTTTTTGTTCCCCATTTTATTAATTTCTCCTCTAATTTTGATTATTTCCTTTTTTCTTGCTGATTTCACTATTCATTTGTTCATCTTTTTTCTAGTTTTTTTTTTTTTTTTTTTTTTTTTTTTTTTTTTTTTTTTTTTTTTTTTTAGAGATGAAGCATTAGTTTGTTTACTTGGGCTTATTCTTGTATTCCGATATAGGTCTCTAATGATAAGAACTTTCCTATTATTACTGCTTTTGCCATGTCCCATAAGTTTTGATATTTTGTACTGTCATTATCATTTATATGCACCTCTTGATCGCTCTTTTTATTTATTCTTTAACTCAATCATTTGTCAGAACCATGTTAATCTCCATGTATTTATGGTACTTTCTGCTTTCTTTTTTTTTTCAGTTGATCTCCAGCTTCAAAGCAGTATAATCAGAGTATATGGATGGTATGATTTCAATACTTTTATAATTGTCGAAGTTATTTTTGTGCCTCAGTATGTGGTCAATCCTTGAGAATGGTCCATGTGCACTAGAGAAGAATGTATAATTAACTATTTTGGGACGAAAGGCTCTGTAAATGTCGATTATGTCCAACTGGTCTAATGTGTCATTTAAGGATGTTATTTCCTTATTGATTTTCTGTTTGGATGATCTGTTCATCTCCGACAGTGGGGTAATTAGGTCCCCTACTACAATAGTGTTTTTGTCTGTTTCTCCCTTTAGTTCTGCTAGCAATCGCTTTACATATTTTGGGGCTCCTTAATTGAGAGCATAGATATTAATAAGTTTATGTCTTCTTGCTGCATGATTCCATTTATTAATATGATGTGTCCCTCAGTATCTTTCTTTACCTTTTTTTAAGTCTATTTCATCCCATATCAGTACTGCTACTCCTGCTTTTCTCTAAATGCCATTTGCTTGAAATATCATTTTCTACCCTTTGATTTTATATTCATCTTTGGAACTCAGCTGTGTCTTCTGGAAGCAGCTTATGGTTGAGTTTTGTTTTTGATTCAATCTCGAACTATGTGACTTTTTATTGTTGAGTTCATTCCATTTACATTTAGGGTGATTATTGAAATATGAGGTTGTCCTAAAGCTTTTTTATATCTTGCATTCTGGTAACTTGGTGTTTCCATTGCTTCCTTGTCCTTGTGTGTCTGTTTTTCTTTTTATCTTTTTCTTTTTGATCGGTTTTGTGGATGTTCCCTCTGGTCTTTATTGTTATATGTTATATACTTCAGTTCTGAATCTTTGGTGTGTGGTTACCATTATGAATATGTTGAGGATAGTTATATATAGGTTAGATAGATATAGATATAAATTATAAAGATATAGATATAAATATAGATGTATAGATATAGATATAGATGCTTAGATACATAAACACACACACACACACACATACACACACATATATAGTAGTCCATTTTCTTCAGTGTGTGCCTTATCTCCATTTCCTTTTGTGAAACAGGATCTTTGAATCCTTCCCTTTTCAGTCATTTTTGGCTCAATGTGTCCCTATGTATACTGAATGTTCATTACTATCTTGCTATACCAAATCTCTTCTTGTTTAAGCTTATAAGGCCCTGTTCTTAGTAAGGGTTGCACTCCTCTGCTTCTATTTGCCTGATAGTCAATTTACTCCTTTTTTTTTTTCAGTTTGTTTTAGCTGAACTGACCACTTTCAGTATTTCCTGAAATACTGTGCAGGTCTCGAAGGGGAGAATTCTCTCATTGTTTTTATGTCTGGAAAAGTCTTAATTTCTCCTTTGTATATAAGGAGAGCTTAGCTGGATACATTATTTTATGGTGATAGTTCCTTTCACTTAATAGTTTAAATATTTGATTGAATTCCTTTCTGGCTTGTAAGGTTTGCGCTGAGACATCCAAGGATAATCTAATGGGATTTCTTTTAAAAGTTACTGTTTTTTTTTGTTTTTTGTTTTTGTTTGTTTGTTTGTTTGTTTGTTTTTATCTCACTGGCTGCCCTGAGAATTCTCTGTCATTGATTTTTGATAATTTTAATACAATGTGTCTTGGTGAAGGCCTTTTTGCGTTGAGATAATTGGGTGTTCTGTTGACTTCTTGAATTCCAAGCTCCAGCTCATTCCTTAGATTTGGGAAATTCTTGTCAACCATTTATCTGAAAATGCTTTCAAATCCTTGTTCCTTTTCCTCACCATCGATAATGCCCATTATTCTTATACTTCTTCTCCTAATGTTATCAGCTAGTTCTTGAATTTCTCTTTCATTATTTTTCATTCGTTGGTTTCTCTCTTCTTCCTTCTGATTTATTTCTAGATTTTCGTCTTCACTATCACTGATCCGTTCCTCCACTCTGTTTCCCAACCTTGCTATTTCATTTTTCAACTCTTGCAGTATTTTTTCTTTTATCTCCAGATGATCTATTCTGTTCTTTTTTGAGGGTTTCAATCTCCTTGCTCTGCTCATCTAGTTGTTTTTTTCAATTCCTGAAATTGGTGATACGACTCATTTTGGAACTCACTGAGTTTTTTCAGAAGTACCATCCTGGATTCTCTGTCATTTAAGTTGCATATTTCTATGTCTTTAAGCTTATTTTCTGGAGATTTTTCTCTTTCTTTCTGAGATGCCCTGTCACTTAGGTTGTTCATGATGTTTAATGGACTATTTCTCTGCCTGAGCATTAATAGAAATGTATTCTGCTGTTTTTCCAGAAAGAAGATTTATTATATAAAGGTCTCTCTTTAGCCTGTTGCAAAGAAGGCGCTTTTCTTTTGGTTTCCCATTAGTGGCGTCTAAGCCTCTTGGATGCCTGCTTTATATAAAGCTTTAAAAATGTCTTTTATTTTCTGATAGATATTTAATCACGCTCTCTATCCTCAGTTTCAGTCCCTGTTAGTGTTAGCAACAGTTTTCATAGCGTTTGCTCAGATTCCCCTGGGGCTCCACGGTGTTCTTTCTCTAAGGGTACGGGGGGAGGGGCCCTCTGAGTTGGGGTGTTGGGGGCTGCAGCTCAGCATCAGTTTTGCAACCATGGCTGGTAAAAATCAATTGTTGTTTCTCTGCTAGCCACTTCTCTGCTTTCCGGCCTGATGACTAGGCCCTGCCGCCATCCAGCCACTGGGAGCTCACAACTTTCCCAAGCAGGAATGTTCAGGGAACGCGCTGCACAAACCTGCCGCTTCTTCTCCCCTCCCCTTCCTCCTGCAGGGAGCTCTGGAGTCTGCGACGGCAGCTTCTTTATTTCTCGTCATCCACCGTCTGACACCGGGGTTTCTGACCTGTGGTAGCTCTTATGCGCAGATCTCAGGCTCAAATGTGCTGGCGCGTAGTTTGGGTGTGTTTTTTTGTTGTTGAGTTTTAGATGTTCAGCTTATTGTTGTTTCATTAGAAGAGATCTGGGGACGTCTCTCACTCCGCCATGTTTCCCAAAATTATTTTTGATAACTGTAATGTAATGTGCCTTGTAGAAGGCCTTTTTGGGATTGAGATAATTGAGTGTTCTGTTCAATTCTTGATTTCCAAGCTCCAGCTCTTTCTTTAGATTTGGGAAGTTTCCATCAACTATTTGTCTGAAAATGCTTTCTAATTAATTCCTGCTTCTTTTTCGACCCTTCTAGAATGCCAATGATTCTTATGTTTCCTTTACTGATGGTGTCAAGTAATTCTTGTATTTCTCTTTCATGATTTTTCATTCTTCAGTTTCTTTCTTTTTCCTTTTGATTTATTTCTAGATTTCTGTCTTTGATATCACTATCCTTTCCTCCATTTGTTCGACTTTATTTCCCAAGTTTGCTATTTAATTTTTCATCTCTTTCAGTGTGTTCAACTCCAGAAATTCTATTCTTTCTTTTTTTTCTTTTAGTGGGTTGAATTCTCCTTGCTAAAAATTTCATTCTACTGACCTAGTTTTTTTTTTTTTTTTTTTTAATATTTCCTGAAATTGTTGATAGGAATTATTTTGGATCTCATTGAGTTTTTTTCAGAAGTGCCATCCTGAATTCTCTGTCATTTAAGTTGTATCTTTGTATGTCTGTAAGTTTATTTTCTGGAGATTTTTCTCTTTCCTTCTGAGGTGCCTTGTCACTTTGCTGTTCATGGTATTTAATGGACTATTTCTCCACCTGGGGATTAATGTAAGTGTATTCTGATTTTTTTTCCAGTAAGAAGTTTTATTATATAAAAGTCTCTGTTTAGCCTGTTAAGTAGGCATTTTTCTTTTTTCTTTTTTCTTTTTTTCCGGTAGGTGGCATCTAAGCCTCTTGGATCCCTGCTTTATATAAACTCTTAATCATCCCTTTTTTTCCTTATAGATGTTTAATCATACTCGCTACCCTCAGTCTCAGCCCTTGTCAGTGTTAGCATTACAGTTTTAGTAGCATTTACTCAGATTCCCCTGGGGCTCCGCAGTTCGTTCTTTCAGGATATGGTGGGAGTGGCCTTCTGGATTGGGGAATGGTGGCTGCATGTCAGGCTTGTGTTTTGGAATCACAGCTGGTAATAATCAACTGTAGCTTCTCTGCCGTCCCCACTTTTCTGCCATCCCCACTTCTCTGCTTTCTGCCCTGATGACTGGGCCCTCAAAGCTCTCCCAGGCAAGGCTGCTCAGGGAACTCTCCACACCTTCTCTCCTCCCCGTACTCCTACAAGGAGCTTCAACTGCAAGAGGCAGCTTATTTGTTTCTCCCAGTCCACCATCCGACCCCTGAGATTCTGCCCTGTGGTAGCTCTTATGTGCAGATCCCATGCTTAGATGTGCTGGTGTGCATGCTGGGTGTTTTTTGTTGAGTTTTATATGTTCAGTTTATTGTTGTTTCAAGGGGAGAGATCTGGGAACATCCCTCACTGTCATGTTTCTGATGTCCTGCCTGCAATTGCTCTCAAGACCTTAGCTTGAAAGGAGAGTAAATTCCAAGGATTTATAAGGAAAGAAAGAAATCAGAGCCCCCAAAATTCTTTTTAAAATAATCACATTTTAAGCTGTAATAAAATTAGATAATTTGAAATTCAAAAAAGATGAATTTCATGTTTTAAGTACTTTATAATATAAACATAAAAATGTATCTGAATATTATCATATATATATAACTACAACACTGAATCTCCCCTAATGACCTAGTTCTACTTTCTAGTTACTTTATAATGAATCTATACTTTTTCATTCAATAAAAGTATCTATTGAGCACCATCTAAATGTCGAGCACTATTGCTTGGTGCTAAGAAAACAAGAGAGAACAAAATGCCCATGGTTCTTGTACTCGTGGACTTTATAGAATTACTGTGTTCACATTAAAATTTTAAAAAAGATAATTTTGGTTTAGTGAAATTTTAGAGAAAATTACATTAAAATTTTCGGAATAATCGATACTAGAATACAAGGCCAACTGGTTTATGGTTGACTACATGTACAACATTCTCTAAGAACTTCAATGGGTTACCATACTTGACTATTTTTATCCAGTCTGTCTCTTTTCATAAACAGCACCAATGTGGATATAGAGATGTGACTTTATAAATAAAGCCTTAAGGATTGATATTTGTTATCTGTCATTCTCAATGTTGAGAAGGAACCATATAAAATATATTTGCGTAGGTAGCTATCTTTGTATCTATCATTCAATATAAACACAGATGTCATCCTCATTTTAATAGTGTATTTCCTAAGATATTAAAGACAGAAGACACCTTGAAGTGTTCTGATTCCATAATACAAAGATGTGTTCATTTTCCATAAAATTTCAAAGGCTTTTTCATTCTACTTTTACTACTTAATACCTAATACTCTGAAGATTCAGGTTAATTATTATTTCACTGAAATTGTGTTTATTGTATTTCAATAGGAAGAAATATCCTAAGAAATACAAATACAGAGAATGCTAAGAAACATTAAGAATCTTCTAGACAGTGTCCATTTTTAATCTTTCACAGATATTCAAATTTGAGATAATGCTTTAGATAAGTATAAATAATCACAGAATAACTATATACAAAATTATCTCTATGTAGCATACATTCTTTATTCACTTAAGTGGTTTTTCTAGTTTCCTTTATAAATTATGTAATATGATATATAGATTTATGAGAATAGGTTGAAATCTGTTATTTATAATTTAGGCATCCTTAATATTTAATATAAATATAATTGCAAAATTGATCAAACATTTATTTAATTAAATTATAATATAATTACTTAGCAATTACCTTAAAGGTAGATAAAATGGGTATAAAAACCAAGACTCATGGCCAGTGGCTACAAGACGACTATAGACTAGTGGTTGCTAGTGGGGTTGGGGAGGATGGGGGAGGTAGATGAGGTAAAGGATGTCAAATATATGGTAGCTGAAGGAAACTGGATTTTGGGTGGTAAACACACAATAGAATATACAGATGTCAAATTATAATGTACATCTGAAAATTATATAATTGTATTAACCAATGTTACCCCAATAAACTTAATTTAAAAAAAATTAAAAAATAAAATCCCCCCAAATTATGATTAGTAATTTTTATATGTCTATACATGAATAATATAAAAAAATAGATATAATATTAATTTAAAAGGCAAGATCAAACAGTATATAAAATTTAAGATTACTATGTAACCATATTTATACAGATAGAAATATATTTCACTATAAATAGACTAAAATCATGCTGAAATATTAAGAACGTTTATCTTTGAACTGTAGAGATATGGATTCTTTTTGTTCTATACTTTACACATTTTTGTATTTTATAAATATTATAATGTGGTCATGTATTGCTTTATAACTATAAAACATGTCAAATGTGACTTATAAAAAGGTGATAAAATTTTATGTAGATTTTATGATTTCTCTTAAAAGTGATTATAATTAATTATCTCGGTGCTTTAAATGATAAGCTGTAGTTATCTAGAAAATCCATTTATGTTGAACTACTCAATTTTCCTCAAAGCCAAAATGAAAGAGATATTACTATAGTCAGAATTAAAGTCCAGATTGCCATATCCATGATGGTTCTAGTCAAGTTACAAGTTTGCGGTGAATGGGAACTCTCTATAAGCAAAACATTCCATTAAATGTTCCTGTCCAAATAAAATAGGCTACCAAATTAGACAAAACTTGCAAAAGCACTGTTCAAATTAGAGAGTGCTACACAATTGTTAGTTGTTATTAATTATTTTGCCATGTCAGTGTTCATTTAAATAAGTCAGCTAAAATTTATTTGGACAAAGACACACTTGTAGAAGAGCATTTTGTTACAGCCTATTTTATGTTTTACTTCCCTCTACACTCACATGGTTGGATACTTTTCATCTCAATTTTAAGAACTCCATAAAGCTTAGAAATTGATTGGAGGGTAGAGAGAACAGATAGAGAGATCTCATTTCAAATAAATCAGAACTTGTTACTTTGTCAGCACTATGACATTTGTTACTTTGTTTTAAAACACTAAAATATGTTAACCTTAGAATATGAATACTTACAAAACAATCCTTAAAAATATATAATATGGTCATGTATGCTTCCACAAAAATAGTCCTCCATAACGCTATAGGCTTCAAAATTGAAAAGACGTCAAGTTTTTAAACTAGACTAACAATCAACTATCTCCTACTAAATAATCCTTAGATAAATATTTTGCCATCTGCCAAGCTATAAATAACTTTTCAAAAAAAGAGTTGTAAACATTTGTCTTTTGAGGCATCAGGAGCCCTATTCCAACAGTGATAATGCAGCATAACTTTGATATATTTTAAAAATGAAAAATAATAATTAAAAAAGGAAAGCCCTTATTAGTCTATGTTAGAATAAAAGAAAAAATGAAAAACAAATATATATATACTATATATTTATGATATTTATCATAATTTATACATTGTAGAAGTCACTTTTAACTAGACATCTGCCTTTTTGTTGCTTGTATTTTTGCATTGTCTATTAAAGTATAATTTATATATAGTTAATGCATACTTCATGAAGAAATTTTACCTGTGTGTATATATTTTTGTAACTATTATCTAGAACAATACTACATTTTTATCATACCCACAGAAGCTGCTTTCCAGATAATACCTTTGCCAATCAATATTTCTCCAATGTTAATCACTCTTCTGGTTTCTAGTACCATAATTAACCTCATTTGTTCCAGAACCTCATATAATTTGCATAATACCACATACACTCTTTTGTGCCTGGCTTGTTTTAGTTTGTTTGTTTGACATACTGTTTTTTGGATTAATCCATGATGTTCTATATGTCAATAGTTTGTACTTTTATTGCTGAACAGTATTTCATTTTGTGACTATACTACAAATTGTTTATCTTTTCCTGCTTGATAGATATTTAGGTTTAGTGTTTTTTTCTTATTTCAGTTATTATGAATAAGGTTGCTAAGAGCATGCCTGTACAAATCTTTCCTTGGAATCATGCACTCGTTTTCATTTTTTTCCGTATATACTTAGTAGTAAATTGCTGAGTCATGAAGTAAAAAGATTTTTAATTTATGATATTGTCGAATAACTTTCTAAAGTGAGTGCATAACCATTTGCACTCTGATTGACAGCATCTTTATAGTTGACAGTTTATTACAAGTGCCCACCTTCTGAACTCCTATATAATTTTCTCTGTACCTTCCTGAAGGTACTTATCATTTTTATAACTTTGTATAGAGTTTAGACTAATTTTCTGAATATGTCTGCCTTCTGCCATCAAAGTGGATGTGGCCACATGGGAAAAATGATATCTCACCAAATCCCTAGGAATACAGAACTGATTTCATAAGGATAGAGGAAACAGAATAATGTAAACAATTGCAAGAGGGGCCTGCTAACAGAATACGGTCAAAAGAATACACTTGCAGTCGAGCAAATCTGCAAAGGGCAACACAATTATGGCCACTGTTGATCGGAAACAAGAGATCTTTTGTCAGTAATAATATTAATATCAGGACTGGAACGCAGGCTATGACACCAGGGCCAGTGCTCTCTCCCTGATATAATATTGTCTATGGAGAAGGCTCTGCTGGACTAATGTGCCTTAGAATTCCAATATAAAGATACAAATGAACTAGAGTGAAATCAGGTCATAATGAGTTACCAAGAGAGACGATTGTGAAAACGACAATAATAAATGTAAAATAAATGTATAAATAAGTGTTATGTAGAGCAAGCTGTATAAAGCAATGGTAGAAGAATACAGTATATATATATGTGTATGTATGTATGTATATATATATATATATATGTATATATATATATATGTATAGCAGGCCACTCTCACGATTGTTTACATATACATATACATATACATATATATATGTGTATATATATATACACATATATATATATACACACACACTGATATAGATATAGATAGTGATAGGGATAGAGATAAAAATAAAGATAGAAATAGAGATAGAGATGATTTGTGCTACTTAAGGAAAAATCCCTGCAATATAACATTTTTTTAAATCAAGATTTTAAAATAAATCAAGTATAAATATAACTAGGGAGAATGGTCACTGAACAATTGAGTGTTAACTTGTGGAGGCAGATATAAAGACGTAAGAAAGTTTTATTAGGGATGAGGAGTTAGTTTCATCAGCTAGAGAGCAAATCACAGCATAGAGTATCTAAAAATAAATTTGGTGAATTGTAGCATAATGATGTGGGAAAGTGAGAGCTGATGGAAACCAGAGATACTTGATGAGAGAAATTTTACAAAATAGTAGTAAGAAAGTGCAGGCTTTTGAAAAGAGGAATTACATGTCCAAATGGTTTTAAACTAAGGTAATTATTGTTTCACTGAGCAGCTGAGTTATAGAAAAGACAGAGGAAAAGTAAATCAGCTACTCTTAATTTTTATAAAATTAAGTCTGGGGTTTTAATATGCTTTGACATCATTTATCAATATATTCCCTATTGCAAAACATATCTTGATCACAAAATGATTTCATGAAACCCAAAGGTTTTGAATGGCTAATTTTATCACAAATAGATAAAAATCTAAGCATGTGAAAAGACAATATTCTTCTTATTATCTTTCTTTATTTGATACCTTTGTCCAACCCATACTCAGAAAGTTAAATTTAAGTATCATTTAAAATTTTCAATTCAAGAGCGTTTAAATATTTTTTAGATATTTTTCTTTGGGAATTAATTTATGTTATGGAAATCTATTTACCTTTTATAAAACATGAAAGTGGCTTCTAGAGAGGGTACGATTTAAATGATCAGATGAATGATGCCATGGTAAATAAAATATGATAAAAATAAGTTATATTTGAGTTTGGAGTGAGAGACATTTCCAGATCTCTCCCCTTGAAACAACAATAAGCTGAACATCTAAAACTCAACGAAAATACACAAACTACAAACCAACACGTCTGAGCAAGAGATCTGCGCATAAGAGCTACCACGGGTCAAAACTCTGGGTATTAGGCGGTGGACTGAGATGAAAAAAAGAAGCAGCCAACGTTCCCTGTAAGAGGAGGGGGAGGGGAGAAGGTGCGGAGTATTCTCTTAATAGCCCTACCTGGGAGAGCTGGTAGCTCCACAGGGCCAGCAGTAGGGCCCAGTCATCAGAGCAGAAAGCAGAAAACTGGATCAGCAGAGAAACAACAGTTGATTTTTACCAGCCACGGTTGCAAAACTAAGGCTGAGCGGTAACTCCCATTCCCCAACCCAGAGGGCTCCTCCCTCATATCCTCCAAGACTGAGTACTATGGGGGCACTACGTCAGAATCAGCAAAGCTCTCCCACTGTATCATACCAGGTAAAAGGGGTCAAATACGTGGTGACAGAAAGAAATCTAACTATGAGCAGTGAATACTGCCCATATGTATAAATATATATGTATAAATATATATACCTATATACATATATATATGTTTATGTGTATATATACACACATATATATGTATATGTATGTGTGTGTATATATTTGTGTATATATATATATGACTTATATATGTATACATACCTATATACACATATATTGTATATATACATACATATATATATACATACACACACATACATACATATATATATATATATGTATGTATATATATATGCCTTACTATTGAATTGTGTGTGTGTGTGTATATATATATATATGCCTTACTGTTGAATTGTATATCTGAAACTTACTGGATTTCATTAACCAAAGTTGCCATAATAAAAAAAGGTAAATAACACCCGCCCTCCCTCCAAAAAAGAAGAAAGTCTAATATAAGTAATTTAAGATGCCTCCTTATGAATGTATAAAATAAAACGCAAAACAAACCTAAAATAGAAGCAAAGAATCAAGATAAGAGAAGCATGACAGGGAAAACAAATAAATAGGGGAAACCAGAAGCTAATTCTGTCCCCAAAAAATCAAAGGTCAATAAAATTAATAACCCTATAGTTAAATGGATTTACAAGTAAAGAGAGGAAATGTAAATTACCAATTTGGAAAGGAGACTATCACTAGAGATCCAATACATTTTAAAAGAATACAGGGGTAGTTTGAATAAATATAATATTTATACCAATAAATTTGATAACTTCAATGAAATGGAAAAATTCCTTGAAAGATGCAAACTACTAAAAGAGACACAAGGAAACATAGAAAATACAAATATATCCATTAAAGAAATGGAATTTATAATGAAATACCTTCTTGCAAAAATGCAAAACAAAACAAAACAAAAAACTCTAGGTCAAGATAGTAGTTTTAATCGTGAATTCCATCAAATATCAAGGAAGAAATAAAATCAAACCTTAACAAGCTCTTTTGGAAATGTGAGAGGAGGAAATGCATTCCAGCTATTTTAATGAGGCATGAATTAACCTTACTAAAAGTTTAAAAAAATGTAGACACATTTAAAAGTGGAAAAGTATAGACAAATATTATTCATGAATATAGACACAGAAATCCTTAACAGTATATTATTAGCAATCAAATATAGCAATGAATAAAAAGTATAATACCTCGTGACCAAGTGGAGTACATCCGAAGAACGCATGCCTGGTTTAACATTTGAAAATCAATGTATTTTATATTAACAGAATGAAAATAAAAAACACATGACCATTTCAATAAATGCTAAAAGAACATTTGACAAAATTCAACACCTATTAAGAATAGAAGCTCTAATACGGTTAGAATAGTAGGAAAATTCCTGAGCTTAAGAAATGACATCCACAAGAATCTTACATTTAACACTGTACTTAATAGAGGACTGAATGATTTTTCTTAATTGTTGGAAACCAGCAATAGTGTCAGCTCCCCCCATGTCTATTCATCGTAATACTGGAAGTTCTACACAGTGCATTATTACAGCAAGAAAAAAAAATAAAAAAATAAAGAAATTGTAATGAATTATTTTAAACCGTATTTGGTTTTCCATACAAGTGCCAAAGTAATTTGAAAAGGAAGTGTCGTAGGCAGGATCATAGCCCTTGTAATCTTTTCCTCTTCATGTTATGCCTGTGTATGTTATATTTCATGGCAAAGGGACCTTGCAGATGGAATTAGAGTTACGGACCTCTAGATCATCCTGGATAATCCACATGAACCCATTGTAAAAATGTGGGTTCTTTAAAGCAGAATAAGGTAGAAATGTCAGTCAGATGTGCCAGAAGAGGAGGCAGGAGACATTTGAAGTGAGAGTACTACTTGACTAACCATTGCTGGCATTGACTGTGGAAGAAGGGAGACACAGTAACGGGGATGGCTTCTAGAAGTTGGTGACAACCTTCATCTAAGAACCAACAAAAAAATGGGGATCTCATTCTTAAAACCACAAATAACTGAGTTCTGCCAATAACCTGAAGCAAGGAAATGGATTCTCCCTGAGAACCTCCAGAAAGGAATACAGCCCTACTCCTTGATTTTACCACAGTGAAACTCATGTCATACTTCTAAACTACAGACAGTAAGATAATAAATTTGTCTTGTTTTAAGTTACTAAAGTATGTGAGAACTTGTTGCAGCAGCCGTAGAAAACAACAATATTTTCAATAAATGGTGCTAAGACAACTAGATATCCTTATGTAAAAACATAAACCTCAACTTTTACCACATGCCATAAATAAAAATTAACACGAAATTAATAAAAACTAAAGATTAAACTAATAATTATTGAAAAAGATAACTTCTAATCATAAAATGTTATATTTCCATAAACTAGAAGTAGCCAAAGATTTCTTATATTAGATATGAAGGCAGGAATTATAAAAAAAAAAAACTTGATAAGGTGAACATTAAAATAAAAATTCTGCTCTTTAAAAGACACTATTAGTAAAATGAAAAAGCAAAATACATACTGAGAGAAAATATTTCTAGAGCATGTATCTAACCAAGAACTCATATCTAGAACATATAAAGATCTACAATTCAATAATGAAAAGATAAATAACCTAATAAAAATGGCAAAAAAAATAAATATCGCCTCACAAATGAAGATGTAAAAATTGTTAATAAGCATACAAATAGATGCTCAATATTATTAGTCACAAGAGAAATAAAAATTAAAACCCTAATGAGATACCACTATACACCCATTAGAATAGCTAAAATTAGCAAGACTGACAATACCAAGAGTTTGCAAGGATGTAGAGCAACTGTAACTCTCACATACTTCATGTCAGACTCTAACACAGTACACACACTCTGGAAATCATCCTGGCAGTTTCCTAAGAATTTAACATATATTTACCATATAACTTAGTTTCCACACCTAGGTATTTACCCAAGAAAAATAAAAATACACTTCCATACAAAGAATTTTACACAAATATCTACAGAAACTTTATATACAGTAGGCAAAATCTGGAAACTATCCAAATGTCCCTCAACTGGTATGGATTCTCAAATTATGATATATTTATATAATGGAATTCTATTTAAGAATAAAAAAGGATTATCTAATGATTTGCATGAAAACTTGCAGTAATCTCAAAAAATATTAAGTTGAGCTAATAAGGACAGATAGAAAAGTATATATATGGTATTATTCTGTTAATATTCATTTTAAAAATAGCCAAAATAATTTATAGTGACAGAAAGAAGATTAGAAGTTACCTTCATTTGGTAGATGGAGTTGGAATTTAAGTGCAGAGGTGCATGAGGAGACTTTTAGGGTGTTAAGAATGTTTCTTGCCTTGATTGCAATGGTGGTTACATGGTTTTATACATTTTCAAAACTCTTCAGATTGTAAAGTGGGTTCATCTTATGCATAAATTGACTCAATAAACTTGATTTAAATATGATTTGCATGGGAAACAAACAACAATAACAATAATAGACCCTTAGATGATATTCTAAAGCTTAGCAAATTCTAAATATCTCATTTTGACTTTAAAGTCACTGCCCAATTTGGCCCAAACCCACATTTCCACACTTCTCTCCAGCCACTGACTTGAAGACACCAAAAGTAACTCCAAAGTTTCTAGGAAAACATTATTTGTTATTTGCTATTTCGACTTTTTCTATTGTCTTTCCTTTTTTTAGACTTTTTTTTCTGCACCTGATACTCTTTCTTTTAACTCCATTTGTTCAAATCTTACTTCCACAAGCTTCATGGTCCATGTAAATGCCAACTTCTCTATGATACCTTTCCTGAATCCTCCCCTTTTATATGTACTTCGCTTGATCTGCCCACAACTTTCCATTTTGTGTTAGTTTATGTAAATCTTATTAGAAATAAGATACATATTTTGCTATTCATTACACCACCTTGTCCATTTTATTGCATATAATAGTCTCTATATGAATAATGAATGCATAAACAAATGAATGAATGAAAGTCTATATGCATATGAAAAGGTGTAAGAGGAAAAATAAGGACGAGTTGTTCATTGGGTCAACATAAATTTGTAGTTAAATAGATTTTTCTTCAGTTGTTACAATTTGCAAAATGTAACAAAAAAATTCAGTCAAGTATCCATGAACATATCAAGTATAAACTGATGACTGTCACAACACAAAAGGACAACTTCCAAATATTGAGCAAATCCCCTGGAAACTATGGTGGCACATTGACAGTTATCAGCCTTGGAAAATTGCTTGATCTTTTAAATATCCAAAATTCTTTATCTATTTCATACTGAAGTAGGGACCATTGCATGGTGCTATCATGTACTGTTACATTTTGGTCATTCTCTACTTTTCAGAATTAAATACTATCGCTATATCTTCCTTTTACTCTCTCACCAACACCTCCTTTACAAATCCATTATCTTTGGAAGGTCTTTGACATTCTCAATAAATCTTTCTGCAAAGCTGAGTTTTGAAACTATTTTATTGTGCTATTGATAAAGCATCTCCCTATTTCATTAAAAATTAAATGAAGACCCATGGGGTCTAAAGAAAATGGATTTCCATTCTTTTCTCCTTGTTCATAAGAATGGTTTATCAAGTACAAATACATTCATAAACTGAAATACCATACTCTATGGAAAATAAGCTGGGATTTATTCCATTGTTAGCGGTTTGCATTATAAAATGGCCTCTATCAAATTTATATGGTGAATTTAAGTGATATTTAACCATATAATGTCATCTTAGATGATAAGAAATGGGAAAAGCAAACTTCTATTTGTCATCCAGAGTAAAAACCTTAGAGTAGTTTAAAACCATGTCTATTTTACATGGTTAAATCTAAAATTATATCACAACTGGGTTCAGTTCATTGAAGGATATTTATTCAGAGGAACAACATTCTTCCTGTTTATTTTCATATGAGTTCAGCTATTTATTCAATTTATGTTTCACAAAATTACACAGAAAAAAACAGCATCACAGAATTGAGGTTGGTTTGTAGTCTGTATTTATCGTACCAATCAGAAAACACAACCCAGACTCTTTATGTGTGTTAAGTTTATGGTCATCCTGCCCTTGAATTTCCTGCTTAATAGAACCTCATGAAGCCCTAACTATTGTAGGAGTAAGCATACATTTTCACTTCATCCAGAAATAATTCAGCAATAATCTAAAATAGCTAGTACAACTATCACTCTGATTACCAAAAATTTAGAGAAAAAACTTCAACGAAAACAGGGACCATCTAAAAAATTGGTACAATATCAACAATGGAAAAATTACATTTGAATAAAATAAGCCTTTGATTTTCTTTTTTGTTTTGTTCTTTTGTTTGTTTTTATTATAATTATTGGAGTGACAACGGTTAATAAAATCAAATAGATTCTAAGCATACAATTCAATAATAAATAGTATATATATATATCTATATACTATCTATTATACTATCTATAATACTATAATACTATAGTATTATCTATATAGATAGTATTAACTATATAGATAGTATTATCTATATAGATAGTAATATATAGATAGATAGATAGATAGATAGATAGATAGATAGATAGATATAGATATAGATATAGATATAGATATAGATATATAAATTTCTTTTTGTTACCAGACATTTGACCCCTTTACCCTTATCTACCTTCCCTCTCCCTTTCCCTCTGGTAAGCAAAATAAGTCAGATAGGAAAAAATGTGAACCATATGATTTCATTCATTTGTGAAATAAAAACTGGAAGCAACAAACAAACATGACACACAGAGGCTCATGGACACAGATAGTGGATTAGTGGCCTTTGAATTTCTACCCACCTTCTATCCCATGCCCTTGTGCAAGGTCACTTTGCAGATTAAAATCCTTCTTTGGTCTTTCATTGCCTAAAATAAGGTTTGTCTAGGGGCAATTGCAGTTTATGCCTTATAGTCCTGGCATTATCATTAGTAGTTCCACCTTTCACTCTCAAAGTGTTCTAGTTCAGATGATATATTACATGGTCATCCTAGCCATAGGATAGAATCACTAAAATAATTTACAAATTTCTTTATAGTCTGGTCCCAGGCAGTACTTCTTCCTCTAACTCTTCTACTTATACCTTACCCTCCATACACATGAAACTATTTACTCTACTCTGAAAACCCCATGCATTGGTATGCTGTTATGTTCTTGCCCAAATAGTTCTTCTGACTGAATTGTACTTCTCATTTTTTCAAGTAATGTTTTCTTATTCATTCTTTCTTAGTGGTGCAAACATCAAGTCCTCTGGGATGACTTACCTAATTACCCTGGGCTAAGAATGCGATAGCAGTTTCAACCTTTCTTACAAATAGATTGCTAAACCATATTTCAGTTCAGTGTGAAAGTGCCAGGAGCCATTAGCAAAAGAGTTCTGCCATAGGCAAGGGAGTAAAATGTGGCAAGTGAGCCAAATGTGGCAAGCGAACCTGCTATTTTACTATTCCTGCCCTAAGCAGTGTTTGATGCTCCCTGATCTGTGGTTTGGGGAATTTAATTTATTTATATCTTTTATATCACTGTGCTAGAAAGAATTTTGTGGCTGGCTTATTTCACTTAAGATAATCTTTCCAAAGTTCGTTCATTTGTATCATGCATTATACTTTATTTTTATTTATTGTTGGATAAAATACTACTGTGTCAATATAACATAATTAGTTCATCTATTTTTCAGTTGATGGACATTTGGATTGTTTTTATCTAATGACTTTTAGAAATATTGTTGCTATAAACAATCTTGTACAAATATTGTGTGGATCCAAAATTTGACTCTAATATCCTACTAAATCTGTGAACCTATAATCGAGAGTAATACTGTCTAATACGATTTTCTGTAATGATGAAAATGGTGTGTATCAGAAATGTCCAAAGTGGTAGCTGCTGGCCAGATGTGACTACTAAGCACTGAAATATAGGTAGTGTGAGAAACTGCGATGATGTTTTAATTTTATTTCATTTAAATTAATTTTCATTTTGTTAGCCACATGTCACTAATGACTACCATTATGGACAGCATAGAAGAGGACCTGGGTTTAAGGAAGATAAATATTGACAGTAAAATATGGATTGGTAAAAAATGATGCTATAAGCAAGGAAACAAGATAGGAAATTATTTTAAAATTCCACTTTGAGAAGTTGAGGGTCAGAACTAGGTCAGTAGTAGTGATGACAAGAGGAGAAAGATCCAAGAGACATCTTGGACTACACATGAGTAGGTTGATATTTTGGGGGTAATGAAAAGGAGGACTTAAGCCTTGCTATATGTCTAGACTTCACCTTGACTAGTGTAACATACATTTAAGATTGTTCCTTAATGGATAGCAACATAGAAGAATTCCTTCTAAATTCTGCCAATATTCAATTAATTAAAATCTGGAACTCATTGACAGAAAAAGTGTACTTATTACATATTTGAACAAGTTAACAGTTACCATTACACTTTTAATGATTGCATTATTTTTTTTTCTAAATAAACTTTATTTTTTAGATCACTTTTAGGCTCATAGCAAAATTGAGAAGAAGATACAGAGATTTCTGATATACCCCCTGTTCCATACATGCACGGCCTCTCCCACCAGAGTGGTACATTTGTTGCAATTGATATATCTAGATAGATTAATCATAATATCTCCACATCTTTTTTATTAAATTTATTGAAATGATATTGGTTAATAAAATTATATAGATCTCAACTGTACAATTCAATATTCACATCTGTATATTGCACTGTGTTTACCACCTAATTTTTAATTTAATTAGAAGTTTCAATATTTACTTTTACATAAAAAATACACAACATACAATGTTTGTTCTATTATTTTATTGAAGAAATAATCAAGGAAAAACTTGTGACATTAACTTCGGCAGATGAATTAGTAATCTACAAAGGCCTTCCTACCACTAATGTCCAAAGATGGACATTTTCCTATTATATATTTGCAAAGCATAGTAGGAACTTGGGTAGCAATTACACAATAGCTACTGTATATAGTATTGAATTCACAGAACATACTTCTTTCAGGTTATAGCATTCTGTTATTTAATTGTTAATGAAAAGAAAATTAGGAAACAATGCATGTTTATTTTGACAGTGGCAGCTCTGATGATTAGTAAAAGTGTAGTCAACAAGACATCTTTTATGGAAAAGCAATGAAATGCACAATTATCTCTTTCCTCATCTCAACCATGTTTTTTTCTCAGATAGTCCTTCAGCTGTAGAATATATTTATAGTACAATGATAAAATCTGATGTAGATGTAAGTCATGTGTCTCTTTATAATTATTGAATGACTAAGAGATAAAAGTTTTTTTAGTGGGGTTTCAGAAGAGTGACATATATCATTTAATTAACTCAAATTTTTTATTCCTTTTCTGTTTCTTTATTAGCTCTATACATAAGCACATTCACTCCGGCTTAACTTTCATTTATAAAATCATCCGGTTGCTAGTAAACAAGGATATTCAAATTAAAAAAAAAAACAATAATATTATATTTTATCAGATAGGCAAAAATTAAAATACGAAAAGACAACAAGTGTTGGTGAAGATACGAGGTAAAAGAGAATTTTGTATGCTTCCTACGAGAGTAAAAATTAACATAGCCAGTGTTAGTTTTCTATTGCTGCCTAACAAATGACCACAAACTGAGCAGCTTAAAAACAACAACAACAACAACAACAACAAAACATTATTACCTCACAAAGAGGTAGATTAGCAGCCTAGGCACATCATAACTAGGTCATCTGCTTAGAGTCATACAAGGATGAAATCAAGATATTGGCCTTCTGTCTTGTCTGGAAATTCTGGGGAAGAATCTGCTTCCAGGCTTGTTCATGTTGTTGGCCGAATTCAGGTCCTTGCGGATGTAAGAGTGAGGTTCCCATTTTCTTGCTGGCTGTTGGGTAGGGGTCCCTATCAACAACCAGAGGCCACTCCTAGATCCTATTCACGTCACTTCTCCATCTTTGAAGCCAGAACAAAGAATCTTTTTTGTGTCAAAAACCTGTCATGCTTCAATTTTTTCTCTTCGGGAAGAGCCCAGTCCCTTTTAGGAGTTTGTTTTATTAAGTCAGGCCCACCTAGATCATCCCCCTATTTAAAAATCAAATATGGAATCATCGTGTTGTACACTTGAAACAAATATAATGTTGTGTGTCAGTTATGCCTCAAAGGAAAAAAAAATAATTTCCTGCCTCTAACACTAAGCATGATATGACCAAGAAAAAAATTAAAATCAACTGACTTGGTATTTTAATTATATCTGCAAAATCCCTTAACAGCATCATTCAGATTATTGCTTGCATTGCTGGTAGAAAGTGAATGCATATCTGGGGACCAGGATCTTCTAGGTCATCAGAATTGCTGTTATAACAACAAGCTTAGAGTTCTGTTTTGGCAGCTTAAAGCAAATTGAAAATGCATACATTCTATGATAAGGCAAGTATACATCTACATTTAAAAAAATCTAGAGCAGTTATCACATGCGTGCATCACAAAATATTTTTAAATGTGTGGTGCAACATAGTTTGAAATACAAAATATTTGGTGAAAATCCAATTATCCATTGATATAATACATATATTGTGGCATATTCATATAATAGATGGTACACAGTGGTTAAAATAAACTAAATAAATAATACATACACACATATAAGAGGATCTCAAACACATAATGTTCAGTGAATTAAGAGCAAACTACTGAATAAGTTCAATGTATAAATTATATAAATTTTGTAAGGAACGCAAAATTAATAAGTCATTCTATACATTATAGATGGAAACATGCATTTTTACGCACTGACTCTAGATATAACTTTGCATCTTATCACTTCTTATGACCTTGGGCAAGATACTTAATTATTCTTTTGTAAAATGGTCACCTGTAAAATGTGGATTACTATGAGGATTATATGAGCAAATCTTTGGAACATGTTAATAACTGTCTGGCACATACTAAGTACTTTAGTATTTGTTAAATAAATATAAAAAACAACAATATAAATCTTGAACTGTACAGACATTTTCTGAACTGTTATAGTGAGTGTCTACCTCTGGGGAGGCAAGAAGAGAATTTATAGTGTTCAATGTAGTCTTCCACTTCATCCATTAATTTATTTTAGTTCATTCTAGATGGTAAAAATATCAGTTTTTTTTTCCTTAAATCTACTTTTTGTTATTTTAAAAATTAAAAGTCAGGAACCACATTTAAAATTACCACTATTAAAAATATCTTGATTCTTAAAAATTAGAGTTATAATAGATGATCTTTAATAGTCCTTATAGACCTATACAATTTTATCATTCATTAATCTTGCTCCAGGCCATATATTCTGTAGACATGTTAATAATAAGAGATGAGTCTATGGTCATGCTACCCTGAACAAGCCGGATCCCATCTGATCTTGGAAGCTAAGCAGGGTTGGGCCTGGTTAGTACTTGGATGGGAGACCACCTAGGAAGACCAGGTGCTGTAGGCATAAAAACAAAACATAAGAGATTGTAAACTGACAAAGTTCTTGCAATCTGTGAGGTCAACCAAGGGTTGCCTCACCAATAAAATAAAATTAAAAAAAATAATAAGAGATAAGCAAATTGTCTTATGTATTTACTATGTTTTTAGATATACAAAGTGATGTTAAGAAAAGTTTAATGGTTCGTATAGATTCCAAAAGGTAATCACTTTCCTCACCTGATTTCTCATAAGTACAGCTTAATGCACAGTATACACTTTGTACCTTGTTGTTTGACACTGACAATGCCAAAACTAATTGCTATTATCTGAGAAGCATTCAGAATATTGAGATAAATCGAAGGCTTGGTTATTACATAGCTTTGAGTTTCAATATCTTTTTAAACGTTTATTATCAAAGAATGGTAGCACTATTAATCAATACTCAGCCTAGCAAATTGGAAAAAAAATATAACAATAACAGATGCTGTGGATGACTGCAGTGCTTTGCCATTAGTTTGACTTGTGTTTTTCATTTTGAGACTGAGTGAGTCACCCACGGAGAGTTATAAAGTGAAACAAAGAAGAGTCAAGATTTTAATAAGACATTATCTTGAGCTCCTCACATTGAAATAGTTTATCTCTGTGTGGATGCAAGTGTTTATATATGTGAATACACGCAAAGATAGAGACCCCAATAAGCAGGCATAGTAATAAAATACCTTTGCAGTGAAGATGAAATACTAGCTTCTACTTATATAGATGTGACACAAGGATCATTATTCTATTGAGATCTTGAAGGTCAAATATATGCCTCTATCTAATGTGCCTTCTCAGAAGAAAGTTCTGATCCTATAAGGATGTCTCTGCTCTCTTACTTATGGAAGTTGCTTTTTACAAAAAGAATAATTTAATCTATGTTCTCAGTCTTTCATCTCATTCTATAAAGGATATTATTTGATTTCCCAGAGCAACATTATATCTTCAGGTTGCCAAATTCAAAATAGCTAGGTGGGTTAGGTGAGGGAGATTATTACTGTTATTCACTTTGTGGTTTTGTCCACATTAATCTAAATCACTCATTTGAATGATTCTTTTTCAATGAATTGACTCATTTCTTTACAGCCTACATCGATCAGCTATTATGGCGTGTGTCAATATTATGACCAATTACTGGATAAAACCTGGTGAAAAGCAAGATAAATGAGCAACTTTAGGTATTACATCTATTTCGCTTTATATTTCCAATGCTAAGTATTTATGACATTTAATTGAAGACTCATGCATTGACTATAACCCTTTGTAAGTGAAAGTGTCTAGATTTCAGAAGTCCTCTTTATAACAAGAGAAAGGTAGGTGCTAAAAATATTCTCTCACGTATTAATAGTGCTCAAGTCATAATATTGAAAATAAAAGACTTCATGAATATTTCTTCCGCTCTAGCTAAAGACTCAATATACCTTTATAAAGTTCTGAGTGATTATTTTTCTCCTTACATCCTATAAATAATAAAATTGAGCCCCATTTTTATCAGAGGTTAGATTAATATAATGTAAGACTGGTCTTATTATTAGAGATGGGAATAGATTTCTGTTATAGCAATGACTTAGAATATAAAGTTAAAATCCCCATAACTATAGTGGGGAATGCGGGACCGGAGAAGATTAATGAACATTTAGATGCCAAGACAAAATAAAACTATGGTCATAGAATAAGCAGAGATGTTTTGAAAAAAATGAATATGCAAACAAATTCAAAGTGTCTAACTAGTGTTACAGGTTCTTCATACTAGATTTTGACTGTGAATTATATATATTATATATCATAATTATTAGTATATATTATAACATATAAAACACAAATCCATTCTCATCTCTGATAATATGATATATATATACACATATATAATATGATATATATATTTATATATATATATATACACATACATGCATGTATACAAAGAAAGATTAAAGAACAACATGAATTTTTCTTAAAATTGATAGGTGTTAAGTCATGTCTTCTCTTTGTTCTGCATGTGAGTCAGGACCATTTAAGTCATTATTCTACAAAAACTGTGAGGTAGTGCCTATGTAAATTTCACCCTAATCCATAATTGAGTGGTTTGAGGAGATGAGAAAAAAGAAATACAAAACTGCAATCCTGTCAGGTGTTAATGGGACAAGGGGTGCCATTCCTAATTTTGAGACACACTGAATTCTTTATTCCTTCTTGGAGAATATGCCGTTGGCCACTACTGCAATTATTCTGGCAAAAAGCCTCCTTGAACTTGCATATTACATAAAAACAAATTTTTCTCATATTTAGCTTATTTTAGTTTCTTGCTGCATTGCGCATCATCAATCATCACCTTCTTCTTTTTCTTCTCACCACCCCAATCAGGCCTTCTAAAATATATCTTCATCGTTTTTCCTCTTTCGTTTACTAAAGTAGTGCATGTTAATATAGATTGTTCAAACATTGCATAAATATGTAAAATATAAAGAAAGTTCCCTATTATACTACCTCAGACACATGGTTAACCTTTTTGTATATGTTCTTACATATACTGTATGCTTCTTCTTCTCATTTTCTTCCTCCTATTTTTAAACAAAAATGGGATTACAATATGCCTCTGGTTTGAAATTTGCTTATTTCACCTAACATGATCAAGGCTACTTCTCCATGTCAGTACATAAAGAACCAACTCCAGAATTTTAACAACTGTATAGTATTTTATTATTTGGAGAAGGGCCAAATTAGCCAAGCCCTTCCTCCATGAACAGTTCTCTGACTGTGCTTGCTACCTGAAAAATGACTCCAGCTACTGATGCATGTCAAAGTATAGCTTGGACTTTTGGGGGAGACTCTGTATGATGATTGGCTCCCATAAAAATGACAGTATTCTCATAGTTGTATTTTAGGCTTATGGTAATGCTGCTCAGCTTTATTTGTCAAAGTTACTCTATTTGTTTTCTGTTTTCCAGAACATTGTCAAAATATTCAGTATGATAATGGCACTCTTTCTTATTTATAACACTAACAATGAAGTTGTTCAATTTAAACATTCTTTACTGTCATTTCTATAAAATCCTTAGAAGGAGGTGTCTGTCATTTTGAACCAGAAATTCCACTGAATTTTAAAATGATTAGTTTTGTATATGCTATATATAGTTATATAGCATATAACCATAAAAAAGTGATTTTGTAGATCGCCTTAATCTGGATTATTGTAGTAACCTACTGACTCCCCTCCTTCTTTCTTTTCCTCACTAAAAACTATGCAATATTATCTACACAGCATCCAGGTTTCCTTCTAATATATACCCTGTTCAAAACCCTCCCTGTTTTTTCAACTCATTTAGAGTGATCCCACTCTTTCCTTCACTCACTCTGTTACAACCACACTGCTCTCCTTTCTGCTCCTTTAACACACCAGACATGGTCCCACTTCAGATCACTGTATTTGCTATACCCTCCACCTGGAAACCCTCTTCTCTAATATAGCTGCATGGCTCGTTTTGTCACTTTCTTCAAATCTCAGCTCAAATGTCAGTTTCTTGACCAGGCTTTCACTAATAACTTTATTTAAAATTGAATATCCCTAAGCACAGCATAGGTAATACAGTTAGCATTAATATATTGGCTAGGTGGAAAAGCAGAGGAGAGTAGGAGCAATTAGGGGAATCATTTTACAAACTATATAAATGTTTAACCAATGTACTGTATACTTGAAACCAATAAAATAAAAAAGAAAAAATAAATAAATAAAATAAAATTACATCTCCCTAAAATTTCTATCCCCTATTCTCTTTTGGAATAGAATAGAGAGGCCAGAAATAAACCCACATATATATGGTCAATTAATGTATGACAAAGAAGCCAAGAATATAGAACTGGAAAAAGACAGTCTCTTCAATAAATGGTGTTGGGAAAACTGAACAGTCACATTCAAAAGAATGAAACTGGACCATTATCTTAAACCTTACACAAAAATCAACTTGAAATGGATTTAAGAGACTACATCAAACTAAAAAGCTTTTGCACAGCAATTGAAACCATCAATCAATCAATCAATGAATCAATCAATCAATCAATCAATAAAGAGCCAACCTATGGAATAGGAGAAACTACTTGCAAATCATATAGCTGATAGGGGTTAATAATAAAGAACTCATATAACTGAAAAGCAAAAAAAAAATCCAAATAAAAAATGACAGAAGAACTGAACATTTTTCCAAAGGCATATAGATAGCCAACTGGTACATGAAATGGTGCTCAACATCACTAATCATCAGATAAACGCAAATCAAAACCACAATGAGCCATTTTGTCACTCTTGTGAGAATAGCTATTATCAAAAAAAAACAAGAAATAACAAGTGTTGGCAAAGATATAGAGAAAAGGGAACCCTCGCACACTGATGATGGGATTGTAAATTGGTGCAGTATAGAGGTTCCTCAAAAAATTAAAAATTGAACTACCATATAATCCAGAAATTCCACTTCTGGACCAGTGGTCCAGAAATCAACAACTGTGGAGTCCTACTTTGTGGCTGAGGTCTGACTTTTCATTCTACAATAAGGTTGCAGCATTTGACCAATGAAAAAGCTTAATTTGTGGACTGATATAAGCTCATAGGTAAATATTTAGAGAGGATATTTGGGAGAAAAACTGCCCTTTGTGATTGAGGTGGAGACTCAAAAATTAATTATAATCTTAGTATTAAAGAACTATTTTATTGTCTTAGGCCGATGAAGTTATGGCATTTGGGTAAAATAAGCCTGTTCTTTCTTTCTCCCACCCCTATTTTTATTCATTGCTTTTTAAGATCCTTGATAGGCTTTTCTATCATGCTTGCCCTTAAAAGGAGTTTCAAGTCACTCACCTTCCCAACAGTGAGAAGTCTCATTCTGGGATATACAACCAGTTTTTCACTGGGCATGTTCTCCTGATGTCACATAGGTACCTCAAATTCAATGTCCCCAGTTGAGTTGATCATCATCAACATTTATCCTCTATGCCTATCATCGCTATTCATTTACATTCAAGCCAGACCTTAGAGTCTACCTAAATTCTTTGGCTTTCTTTACCCTTCACATGAAATACCAAATACTGTTTGTACATTTTATTTTTCCCTCATTTTTCTAATAACTTCCTCATTCTCCATATTCACCTCAAATAACCTAGTTCAGGCTCTATTATCTCCTTGAATTTTCTTCATTGAAATCTGATGCATTGGATAGAAATGAATCCAGGGTGCAATAAACCAGGAAATCCTACTAGGTCTAGCTAAGTATCTAAGGAACATGGTCATTTATAATCCATCTCCAGATACGTGAGCATAAACTGTGGTGTTCTCTGCCTTTGGCTGGACAGTATTTTTATTCCTTGCCCTCATTTTCTCATATTCTTGATCTTTGTTTCAGATCCTACTTGGCATTTTGACCACAAATCAAATTAACTCAGCCACAGTGGCTTATATAGAAAGGATCAAGACCAAGTGGATGTCTTATTGGCAAAGAGCACAGAATTTGATGACATATTGCTGAAAAGGGTGTGGTGAAGCATACATACATACATACATAATTTTTGAGAAGTTAAGTTGGTAGGACCTCTTTGAAGGGTAATTTGGCAATAGCTATTAAATATAAAATTGACCCAGTAATTCCATTTCTAGGAATGTATCCTGCAGACAAACTTACACATGTGCACAAAGATGCATGCACATAAGCAATCACTGTGGAATTTATAGTAATAGAAAATAAAAACCAGTATAAATGCTCATCAAAAGTGCAATGAATAAATAATGTCCCAACCATACAGGGGACTGTTATACAATTAAGATGAATTAGGTAGATATGTATAAGAATCAATCTCGAAGATTTTGTGATAAAAAAGGCACAGATATGTGCAGCACATGATATCATTTTTATAACAATTATATACACACATTTACACTTGTGTTATGTACAGACTATCTCTAAATGGACACACATACTAGGGTACTGCTTGTGATCCATGGGCAAAAGATCAGGGATCCTAGGGTTTGAGACTTACTTTTCACTGTACACCTTTTATAAAGTATGATTGTTTTGGTCATGTGCATGTACTACTTAAGTTAAATTAAAGTACAAAAACAAAAACATAAAGACCAAGTGGGAAGTCTTGATAGTTGTAGTCTAAAAAATTAGAAATATCTGCATAAAAATGCTATACATCTATGCCTTTCCTCACACTGGAAGTAACATATACACATACATAAATATACAGTATATGAAAATAGGAAGTTATAAGCACATATACATTTGTGTAAATGAAAAAAAATTGTTAAATCATCTTAAAAACACAAGATGACACCTAATTGTCCTAACTTATAGCAAGTATATCTAGACATGGTATCCAAGATGTTATTTAATCTCTTAACCCATGTTAGTAGCATAAGTTTGCTTTTCAAATAAAAAAGTACAAAGTAATGTATACATAATGATGTTTAAGGTTCAGTTTCTCTACTGTAAGATTTTGACTTTGATAAATATATCCCTAGAAGCACAAATTAGAAAAAATAAAATATATATTCAAGCACTCAAAAACTTTAGTGTTTAATTGCTAAAATGTAGAACATGTTTATTTTTTTCTGCAATACATCACAAACTCAATCAAGATAAAATTATCAATGTATACAATAAAAAAATTATCAACAGCACCTACATTGAGTACTACAGTCAGCCTTTCTCTGTAAATGGTTGCCTGGATAATGTTACCTGAACTTTAAAGATATATGTTTACCCCAAAAAGAACCTCCCTGATTGTCCTGCCACACATAGGACAGTTTTGATTAGCTCAAGAAAGCAGGACATAATATAGAAGCTAAACAAGATCTAAACAAGAATGAGGGACTGGGGGTATTGATGCTGAATTTCTAGTGAAGAATCAAAACTATGATTAATAGAATTAACAACACTGTAAGATTTCTTAACTAAAAGAATATATTTTTAAAGTATTTTATGCCATCAACAATATACAAACAACAAACAACTGAGTTTCCAACATCCAAATGAAATACGCCCCAAAATGATGGCAGTCTTGAACTTGAAATGCATTTTCTAATTGGAGCAAGGCTAAAAATCTGCCATTATGATGATGGGTAGTTCCTCAAACCAGTCCAAAAGACACTTTTTAGCACATTTCCTGAAATAAAACACATCAGAAATGTGGAATAGACCTGAACATATTTTGAAATACTGGTAAAAGTAGTGAATTGTAATGGGAACCACGACTGCACCAGCCCAGAGAAAGAGCAAAGCTGAATCACTCAAAGAGAGAACATAATTAAAGATTAGCCAAAATTCTTTGTAAGAAAAGTCAAAAAGATGGTTGATGTTGGGAGAGGTACAGAAAAATCTTAAAGCCAAGCTGATTGCCCAAAAGACTTCTGCATGCCTGCCTCCCTTCCTCCTCCTCTCTCAATCTCTCAATCTCTCTCTCCAATCTCTCTCTCTCTCTCTCTCTCTCTCTCTCTCTCTCTCTCTCTCTCTCTCTCTCTCTCTCTCTCTCACACACACACACACACACACACACACACACACACACACACACGCTAAGTATGTTGGGTACATTCCATCTGGAGGACAAAAGACACAGAGTTAAAAAGCACAAACAGCTGTGAAGAAGGAAAATGAGGGGACTAGAAGGAAAATTTGAGCTTTTGGAGAACACGGCGACCATCCTTAGCTCCAGAGGCCTGCGTAGTTCCCATGGAGACCTGAAGGGAGAGGCCCCCCAGCCACGAAGAGCTTCATCTCCGGCCAGTTGTAGCAGTGAGTGTAGAGCGCGTTGGGGAACTCATCCATGCCGCCAAAGTAGTTCACCCACAGGTCATCATGGTTGAGCCAGCCTCTGCCACAGGTGAGCTTGAGCTTACTCCCTGTGGGCCCCAGGGAGGAGTCGGGGCTGGCCGAGGCCCTCTCCTCCAGGAACTTCTGGGCGCGGATGTCATAGAAGAGCAGGGAGCCGTGGCCCGTGCCCACGGTGATGATGTACTGATAGAAACTCAGCGAGCGCACGCCTGTACCGCCCTCTCGGGAGCAAAGGGGTCGAATATTCTGCTGGCGCTGGCGCGGATCCAGGAAGGAGACGTGGGACTGGGAGCCCACCGCGTACAGAGACAACTCGTCGCAGTAGGTCAAGCACACGTTCTCTCGGCAGTAGGGCAGCCTGATGGACAGCAGCCTGGACAGGGTGCTCCTGACTTTCCACAGGTGGAAGTAGCCATCTAGGGACACCGCTCCCAGCTCCTGATTCTTGCCACTGAAGGCCAGGGCTCGTACCTTGCGGTTACTGGGGTTGGTGCTGGCCCTAGGGATGGTCTCCATGTCCCTCGGACGGATATGGGCGTACACCGGGAGCCCTGCGTCATTGTGCCAGGCTATGCTGCCATTGAACATGTCGGGATCCATCCTCCACAGTGCCACAGTGCCGTCGCGGGAACCGCTCACAGCCACTGTGTCACTCATCCAGGCGATGGCGAAGATCCAATCTTTGTGGCCGTGACGGTCACCCAGGCACACAGGGTCCAGGGTGGGCAGCTGGTAGACCGCCAGGCTGTTGGGGTTTTCGCCTCCAGTGGCCAGAAGCGTCCTGGAGGGATTCAGCTGAATGGCGTGGATGCCGCAGCTCGGCTGGGCCCGGGCCAGCCCAGCTCCCCTGTCCCGCATGAGCGGGATGCGCGTGATCTGAACCGACTGCACGTCCACTACGAAGAGCGTGTTGCACTTGGTGCCGCACACCACCTGCCTGGCATTCAGCCACTGGGAAGCAAACACCTTGTTGAGGGTGCCCAGGGCCAGCTCGCTCTCGCACAGCAGCTCGGGCAGCTTCCGCACGGCGTAGCCGCGCAGCTCGCCCTCGAATCTCGAGAGCCCCGCGTGGCTCTGCGCGCCCACCTCGCGGCCTTTCAGGTAGTGCACCAGCGAGCGCTGCGCTGCCGGCCGTTTCTGCTTCTTGGGCACCAGTGGGCCCTCGCCATCCGTCGCCTCCGAGCCCTGCGACGACGAGCTCGCGGCGGCTGCTTCGATGGCTGGCGCTTTCCGCTTCCTGCTACCTGTTTGCTGCGGGGCCATAGTGGGCGGCGGGAGAGTGGCGGCGGCAGTGGTGGCGGCGGCGCGTGGCACCCGCGGTGGCGGCAGCTCCTCCCACTCAAGCGGGAATGCGGGCTCTCAAGGGCCAAGAGGCAGGGGCGACAGCGGAGCGCAAAGCCTACCGAGTCCGGGCGCGGCGGCAGAGGCGAAGAAGGCGAGGACAGCGTGGCCCGGGGTAACGCCGGCAAGAGTGAGCGGAGCGCGGGGCCGAGCGCGGAAGCGAGGGCGGCGGCGCTGATCTAGGCAAGGGCGGGAAGTGCTGCCCACGGCGCGGCGGGAGCGCAGTCGGTGTGAGACGAAGTCAACGCGGGGGGCCGAGAGGGAGGGTGGGGTGGCGGAGAAGCCGGCGGGGAGCGGGTGTGGGGCTGGAAGCAGGCTGGGAGGGTCGAGAGGGCGGCGGGAGGTGGAGGGGATGGAGCGGGCGCGGGTAGACTCACCCAGGGCCCGCGCTCCAGGAACCCCAGCCTTCTCCACGTGGACACAACCTAGTGCGCCTGCCCAGACCACCTGATATCCTACTCTGGGCGTTTCACTACCCCCAGGAAAGTAACCAACTAGCCTTCTTAAAATACCTAAATATAATCCGAAAACTAAAATGTTAAGTATGAGGCTAGAAGGAGCCCGGACAATGTCGAAGAAACAAATGTGCACTTGATGCAATCCTGGGAGCTCCTTTGCTACAATTTGTGAACCTGATGGGTGATGGGAGTGTTCGGCAGAGGCAGAGCGACCCTCCCCTTTAAGTCTGTTCTGCAGCCCCTTTGGTCTCATCCCCTCCGCCGGCGTCTGTTATACATTTTCAACCTTATTTTTTTCCTCTTAATTCTCAAATTGAGGTCCCTGAGCTCCTGTGCCAGAACCCTTTTGGGTGTGTTCCAAATGTAGTTTAATAGGCTTCACTTTCCGCCAGGGATAGGGTCAGGAACCAAGAGGACTGCATTGAGGAGTTGGAGGCTGGGAGGTAATAGAAGGGTGTTCCTCTGTGGCGTTTAGTTCTCTTGAACCTCAGAACCCTCAGGCATGGAGCGAGTGGAAGAGGAGAGAGATATCTCTTTCCTTGTTCCAAGGAGGGAATAGTCAGTCTGAGCCCCATCATGCATAGGAGCTCCCTTGGGCGTTGGGGCAGGGACCTAGGGGTGCACAGGATTTCCATAGGCATAGATAGTGAAAAACTTTTCAGAAGGATGTAACTACATACATACAATGATGAAGTATAGGGGTTCAGAGTATGGATTTACCAGTCTCAGGATCTGGATGGTCGATATCCAGCTCTGCAGCTTCAGAGCAGAGAATTCAGTGGCAAGGGACATCCAGGCATGCTCAGTTACACAGTGATACAAGTATCTGGTGGCTGATAACTAAGCACCCCCCACATCCTCCTCTAGCTGAGTTTGCTGAGTGGGTGCATGTAGAATTAACCTTTCTAGCCAATCAAGGGAGAGCATGGGAATTACTTTGTTGTTGCTTTCCTTCTCCTTCTCCTAGCTCTGTTTGCAACTTCACCTCAAATATGGAAACTCCAAGTAGAAAAACCATGGGTACTTCTCTGACCGCACCAGTCCAGCTGCTGCATTGCAGTGTCCAATCCTACCCCATGTACCTTTCCATGTGTAATGCCACATCTAGAGGAGGGTGAAGAGACTGGGTAGGGAGTGACATGATAATGAAAAAAATGCTGAAAAACATAATTAAAACTGGCATTACTAGAGAATAATGAACTACAAATTACTTTACCTTACATACCATAATGCTTTTCTTTTAAATTCCACCTCAGAAAATGGATATTATATAGTAACACTTCGTGGCACATATTTAATGTTGAGATAGAACAAAATAGGCTGAACATTTGGGAGAGCTAACTAGATGTGTGTGTGTGTGTGTGTGTGTGTGTGTGTGTGTGTGTGTGTGTGTGTGTATACAAACATATTTCAATTGCAAAACTAATCTGTAACGGTTATTATTTATTGAGAACCTGTTTGTGTCATGGGCTGAAGGGTTCTGCTAAACACTTCAAATGCTTCATGTACAGTGAACCTCACAATAACTTTGTGAGGTAGGTTCTATTGTTATAGGCATATATTAAAGTGAGGGAACTGAGGCCCAGAAAGAGCAATGACTCCCTCATGGTCACATAGCTAGTAAAGTCATGTTTTAAATCCCTGTCTGACCCCAAAGCTTTAATAGAGAATAGATGACTATTCTCTATTATTCAATAATTATCATTTTTCTATTTCCCTCTTTCTAAAAATCTTGTAAACTACCTCATATCATGAAAATTTTACAGATAGTATGTATTGTGCACTGTTGAAAGATAGCCACGATTCCTAAAATAAACGAATAAATACTGAATGCAAATTATGTTCAACACTTCTGTATGATAAAGGCAAAATAGATCTCTCAGATATATTTGTGTTTTCTTTTTGCAAATTCTTTTTAAATAATATTTACAAAATGTAATAATATCTGACTACATTTCTTTTTTTTTTTAATAAAAACACCCATTTAAAAACCCTGGTATTATGTCTTCCCATTTTTTTATAAAATAAATATATGATATTTATGTATAATAATGTGTTTGCAATCAGTATTCAGATTACTATTTTGTATTGCTAAATGAGATATGTTAATTTCATCTAGAATAAAATACATGAAACATATTACATTTATGTCCAAATTTTTAAATTTCTTCAGCTTTTTACTTAAATGTGTAAAACTTCCAGACCAGAGCCAAGAAACGTTGAGAAATTTACATTTTTATATATCAGCTTGGAATTTTGAACCTTTATTTGCATCTTATTGCTTTCATTTTCAGGAAAGTACAATGTCTGCTAATACATGAAGTCATACACAGTACATTTATTGTTAAAGTAGTAGATGCAATAGCACGATGATAAAATTTTAGGTGTCTGCATAGCTTTCTGAGCATCAGGGTCTCCAGTAGGTATCTTTGTTATCTATGAGGGCTACTGTGTGTATGAGTGTAAACATCTTGTCAGTCATTACTAATCTATTTCTGTATTCATTACTGCTTTTTGTTACCAACATACCCCCAGATAAGTTTGTATTAGCCCTACCTATATCCTCTACACCTGATTCCCCTCCATTAGATGGAGGCTTATAAAAGTGGTTTCAAGGAACTGTCTCATATTATTCTTTAATTACTTAATACATTTGAATTTTTTTCATCAGATTGTAAACCCCTTAAAGGTTAGGTAGTGTTTCCTATTTCCTTGCACCATCACATAGTTCTAGGTACACACTAAATGGTTTATAAAAGTTGTGATTGCCCTGCTGATAAATTAATAGAATGAAGGAGTGAAAACAAAATGAAATACCCCAAATTAGAAGATATTTTGAAATCGAATTACTTGAGTGGACAAAGTGAAGAATTTGAATTGATTCCTAGTCATCTATAGATATATCTGTATAACTTCAAACAGATGTGACATTATTATATATATCTATCTGTCTGTCTACCTTTCTAATCTATGAATGAAGAAAAAGATCTGTCTAGCCAAAAAACAATTTAGATTACTAATTTAAAATTGGTTAAGGCAGAAGATTTGTTTTTTTTTCCCTGTGGTATCATAAATGTAAGCTTGGTTATTAAATATGATTCAAATTTTCTTGAAAATTTTACTATATTTAGCTTTAAAACTAAAATAGTCTCAGGACAAAGGCACTGAAAGAATAAGGCAGTAATAGTAAAGCTGATGAATCAGTAACAAAGTTTTTTGAAGTACTCAATTCTAAAACTTTGTTTTACACATTCTTCTATAAAAAAATAATTCTTACAAATACAAGCTTTATAGATTGGAGCAGATTCTCAAGTAGAAAGACACTGTCTTCAATTAATTTCTGATATATTGTATATACATGTAAAGCAAGGCTGTCTTTAAAAATATTTTTGACACCTTGTCTAAATTTGTATATAAAGACTTTGCATTATCTTTATCAACAAGTATTAAACATAAGATGCGACAAATTATAGTTAAGTTAGTTTTAAAATAATATGATAATGATTCCCTATTATTTCTAATAGACACAGGCAAACTATTCTTGAATTGTTAAATTCAATAAATTTTCACTTAATCATACCATTTCAAGCTGTGACCTTGTCAAGTCTCCTAATATAAGCAACTGTGAACTTTATTTGTAGTCAGATGAGAGGCTTCATCCAAACTCTAATGCAGAAACTGCTAGAGCAGGCTGTTTCTGTCTATAAAGGCACGACTAAAAGCATAGACTGTCTAGGTGGGGGAACAAAGGAAAAATGTATCACATTATTTCATTTACTAGAAGCAGAACTATAAGAAAGGAAGCAATTTTGACCCTGTGACCTCTTCTCTGCCCTACCCTTCTCCATCTTCTCTAAGAGGAAGAAATGTGTCAGAATCCAAGTTTGGCTTTGTTTAACAAGAGGGTGGATTCACTGCTGGTTAGATATTTTATAGAAGGCACTACAGTGCAGTGGTTAAGACAGTGGACTTTTTGGCCACATACCATAGTTTGAACTCTGGTTCTGTGGCTTGCTAACTTTGGAGCTAGGTCAATTGATATACTACTCCCTTTGCATTTATTCACTTATCTATAAACATGTGTGATAATAATAGCACCTATGCCCTGGGGGTGTTTTGACTGTCAAATGAGTTAATACATATATACCACTAAGAACAGTGTCTGGAAGATTATTAGCTCTTAATAAATTTCTGTTAAACACTAACAGCTTCCCCTCCTTGGCCTTATTGAGCTTTACATAGACGACTTGTAAGCCAACTTGGTAATGAGGGTTTTTGAGCGCCCACTGCAATGCAACACACACTAACTCACTATTACTAAAAACTGGTACATGTAGGGATAAAATATTTGTAGAGTTAACTACTTGTCTACTCACATACAGATCATCAATCTCTATTATCTTTCTAAATAGTAGATAAATATTCATAGGAGAAGAATGTATTGTTGAAGCAATTTTTATGTTATGCTAGTAGATTATCAAGGCATAGTTTAGAAGGTTTCCTTCTATGAACCAGCCAGATTGGTGTTCCTAATGCTAATATATGTCAATATAAATATGCACCCCTGTATAAGAATAGAGCTCTTAGATTTAAGACATTAACCACTTGTTGATAGTAGTTAAATTGTCCAGAAGTTACTGGAAAAAAATGTATTTGGATCATGCCTTAATCTCAGGCAGGCACATAAAGGAAGGCATGAATGAGATTATGCTTAGGAAGTTCATCGATCTTGCAAACACAGGTTTTATAGATTGAAGCAGATTATCAGGTATAAAGGCATCTGTCTTCGGAAACAGGTTTACATAACAATTTCTGATATATTGCATATAGTTGTAAAACGAGGCTATCTTTAAAGGTATTTTGACATCTTGGCTACATTTGCATGTACAGCCACTGCATTATCTTTATTCTATTCCAGGCTTTGTAATGTCTTTACTGGATATAGATAACCAGTTATTGTTTCCCTAATTTAGATACTGACTTATACCTAGCTTCAGCTATATCATCTGTGCCAATGCCTCTTAATTATTTTTATCTCCATCCCAAACCGACATGTCCAACTTCTTACTTGACATTTTGCATATCAAAGCAGAACTTCAAATTCACCATGTATAATAAGCTCAAGATTTTGATTTCAATTCCCAGCCACCTGATCATTTATATTTTTTTCTATCTTAATGAATAGCATCATTCTAAACTAGAGTCCTAAGAATTATCCTTGATACATAATGCTTCCTTATCTTCAGGTCCAAAATTCACCTTTAACATTTTTCGAAACCATTCAATTCTCACCATCTCTACTGCTACCACCCTTTCCTGAGCCACTGGTTTGCCTTGACTGGACAAGTACAATAGCCTCCTAATTGTTTTTTCTACAACCATTCTTGTACTCCTCCATTCAGTTCTCCACACTGCAGCCAGAGTGATGTTTTCAAAATGCAAATATAGCCATGTCACTGCACTGATTTAAATAAACCAACATTTTTCTATTGTTTTAGGATAAAGACCAAAATTTTTTAACATGACCCACAAGGCCCGGCCTGATATGACCAACATTCTCCAGACACATTTCTACTTTCTTATTATTACTTTTTTTTTGCTCCAGATGGACCGGATCTTTTTAATTTCCTCAATAATATTATATAACTTCATGCCTCAGATTTTGTTTTGCATGCTGTTCTCTCTACCCAAAATGCTTTCTACCTGTGAGGGCTTCCCTTATTTTACCCCTCACAGATTCTCTACTTTGTTAACTACGTATCTTTCAGATTTTAGGTAAGGTGTCACTTTCTTAGGGAAACCCTCGTTGACTCCCCAGACTAGGTCAGATCTATTACTCATGGAGATCCCCTTAACTGTATTTCATGGCATTTACCACAAGTGAAATTGCATGGTTATTTCTATGACTCTCCTTTTAATGTCTGTATCTACTAAAGGATTGAACAGAAACTGCATGAGGGCAGAGGCAGAATTCACTGTGCTCTCTAGTGTATCTCCAGTGTCTAGCATGTCATAGGAATTCTCAATCAGTGTTGAATAATGCTGAATGAAATTTTAGAGACACTGAATTTTTGTTTAACTGGTATGTCAGAACCCAACCCTTTATACTATTTGATCAGACATCTCTAATTTAATATAGCTTAGAAGGAAGACCTTTTGCTATCTGACATTTTAGTCTTTCGAAATTGTTTATTCTTAAGTTTCTTTAGTTGTAATTTTCTTTGTATCTATTCAAAGTATATTTCACTCCATTTTCTAAAATGTTAACCCTCTATCTCTGTAAAACTCTGGATCAATTGATGTGATAGCCCTAGAAAACATTTCACAATTAGATTGGAAGTAGAATACTCTGTTGTCAACCATTACTGTGTTGTCTTTCAGCTGTGAAGACATCTGCCCCAAATGACATAAGGCTGTTTTCAGGTGTGATTGATCATCATAACTCCAAGGATCAGCCTAGATAGAAGTTTCAAGTAGAACTTCAGCATCTAATACTTTAAACGGGCACTTTAATACCATGTAATAATCAGAGGAGACTGCCATAGTCCCTTGAAAGATCAATATTTCAAGAGATAAATATAGATAGACTGAATCTCCCTGTGCAGATGTTGTGTACAAAAAAGTTTAGTGTCTATCTATATATTGATGGCATGGTTTTACTGTCAAGAACTAGAGTAGCCTCATTTAACAAACTTCTGCTTAGAATGTCTCAACATTTATATAAAATACTAAGGCCATTGTTTTTCGCATTTTTCTTTTAAAACTGAGCTTGTCCATTCAAAATTGCTTCTAGAAGCATAGAACTCATGTTGTTACTTTCATAGTCAGGAAGGAGAACATTTTGCAACTAATATATCATAGTAAAACAGTAAGAAACTTAGCTTTGTATCAAATTTCACATGAATTTTCTTCCATCATGAAAAGTGCCTATTAACTATTGTTTTAATCATTTTTCTAGGCCAACTCCATTTATGCCGTGATTTGTTAGAACTTAGGCACCTGAGGGAATCACTTGTTCAGATACACCAGAATACATATGAATATGCGTCCCTAAAAAAGTCCGGTTTTCCCTGAAGATATTTCCACATATTACCTCCTTGAGAAAGGAGGATACTTTTTCATCTGGATGCAAATACTGGTCAAGCTTCTCAACTTTCATAAGATGGAAGCCTTATCACATTAAATTAGCGCAGCAGTTGGTAACATGGGCCCTTTGGAAGAACTATGTGGTTTAGGCAACTTATTTGATCTCTGATTGCCTCACTTTACCCACTGAAAAATTACTTTTTTGTCTTTATATTTGTGCTTAATAAACAAATGCTTAGTAAATGCGTAGAAATGATTAGTGAATGATAGCTATTATTAGTGTCTGAATTCTTCAGCTTATGAATTTACCTATAATGAGCAATATATACTACTGCCCCTCCAGACATCATTGGAGAATATAACCTAAACACATCTATCTCTGCAGATTGTCCACCATTCCCTTGTCTGCCTGGGAAAGTCATACTCATCCCCCAAGTCTCATCTCAAATATTACCTCCACTGTGATAACCTCTTTAATTCTGCCAGATAGGTTTAAAGGCTTCTTCTTTGGTACAATATGGACAAACCTCTATGACAGCAATTAACTTGCTTCATTGTAGTCATTGGCTTGTCTAATTCTAACATGACCACAAGCCTCTTTGAAGTAGAAACATTAGTATCTATGTATCTATCTATCTATCTATATGTACATATATTTGGATCCCCAGAACCTAGTACAATGCCTGCCATATAGATGCACATTTGCTGGATGAATGAACAAATGAATTCAGCTTCTATTCAAAACCTTGCTAATAAAATAGCATTCTGAAGGCTGATTCATGTACTTTTAGTTTTATTCTTGAATAACCTTAAGCCACCAGAAGACTGTATCATAAGATCATATTAGCTTAGTATTTGCTGAATCAATTTCACTCACTTACACTTTAATGTTATGCTTTAGGCAGTTACCAAATGTCATTAAAAATAGCCAAACAGCTATACGAATGTTCTTTCTGCATTTATTATAAATCTGTTATTAAGGACACTGTTCATTATATTGCTCAATGTCCTCTTTATACAATGTCACACAGAAAATTATTTTTATAACCTAATGCCAAAAAGCCTTTATCTCTGCGGAATTATTATATTCTCTCCTGTCTTACCATGAAAAGTACATGAGAGTGAAAGCTATAAAGTCAGAGAATCCTTGATTTGAATCTTTGCTCCATTTAGGACTGGAATTTTGTGAAACTGGGCAAGATAGTTTTTCCAACCTCAGTAACTTCATCTGTAAAATGAGAATTTTAATATCTACTCACCATGATTGTTGTGAAGATAAATGTAATGTCAAAGCACTTATCGAAGTTCCTGGCACCTAATATGCGTTCAGTGTAAGGTAAAATGATTTATTTTTTTTTTCTTTAGCTGCTATGATGCACAAGACAAATGTGATACCTAATCATGGCAACTATATCCCCTTTTCCACTTTTTCTCTTACTTGATCCTGATTTTGACTTTTTTTTTTAAAAAAAAATATTTTTAAAAGCTAATTCAATCATGGAAAGAAGGCATATAAAATAAATACCTGAATTTTTCCCTGTGATCGCTGAACGAAATAAATCAACATGTTAGAAACCCTAGTTATAATTATCATAGACTGATATAGAGTAAGGAAATATTGAAATTTAAGGGACAAAGAAGAAAACCTCAGTATTTCTACAAGTCTCCCCCTTGCTTTAGGTGCCAAAATATCAAAAATAACATAATTAGAGATCATTTCAGGGATTCCTCACCCAACAGGACTCTCGAACAATAAAAACATGAATATACATTAAAGTATTATTGACATTTTATCATCAAGATTAATAGAATCAAAGATAGGAAGGACTGCCTAGATGAAAGGGACATGAAGAAGAGATCAATAGAAGGGGGGAAATGGTTAAACATATAATACTACCTTTGCTCATATCCTAATTTGCTCCAGGTAGACCTTATCATACTATTCTTTGGGATATAACTTGAAGAAACAATCACTTTACTATATATCCTCTAACAAAAGAACCCTGTTATGGAACATGCATTTGAATTGCTCACAGATATCTTTGTGGGAAAAATGGAGAAAAGTAGGCAAAATGCTGGAGCAAAAACGTAGATTGCAATGTAAATAATTAATAACTAATAACTGTATTTATTCAACAAAGTGTTTTTACATTCTTGTGATGTGCTATGAAGGAATTAGATGGTAGGAAATACAAAAATTTATGAGACATACAGTCTTTCCCTTCAATGAACTGGCATTCTATTGCTTCAAAAAGATGTAATGGAAGGACCAGGAGAGGAGGACACACACATTCACCAAACACTTATATAAATAACTACTATGTATCAGGAACTTTGCCAGGACCCATGGGTACATTATATATATTTTTAAAATTAAAAATGTGTTGCTCACATATGGATGCATATTTAATTATAATAGCCTTTATTTTTTAATAGATATATAATCTTTAAGTAAATATATGGTGACTTATTTTATCTTTTCCCTTCTTTTGGGTAGTTATCAGCTTATTGCTGTTTTT
>NW_024345861.1:1386151-1395894 GCF_902729225.1 Pteropus medius | reverse complement strand
CCTCCATACTGTTTTCCATAGTGGTTGTACCAATTTGCAGTCCTATCAGCAGTGTACGAGGGGTCCTTTTTCTCTGCATCCTCTCCAGCATTTGTTATTACTTGTCCTGTTTATTATAGCTATTCTAACAGGTGTGAGATGTTATCTCATTGTGTTTTTTATTTGCATTTCCCTAATAGCTACCAATGTTGAACATCTTTTCAAATATTTGTTGGCCATTTGTATGCCTTCTGGGGAGAAGTGTCTGTTCAGGTCCTCTGCCCATTTTTTTATTGGATCTTTGTTTGTTTGTTTATTTATTTATTTATTTATTGGTTATTGAGTTGTATGAGTTCTTTGTATATTTTGGATATTAGGCCCTTATCGGAGGTGTTGCTTGCAAATATATTTTCTCATTCATATGATTGTCTCTTTAGCTTGTTGATGATTTATTTTGCTGAACGGAAGCTTTTTAGTTTGATATAATCCATTCATTTATTTTTCCTTTTACTTCCCTTACCTCTTAGGTCAAATTCATAAAATCCTCTTTAATCTAGGGTCCTGGAGTTTAGTTCCTCTGTTTTCTTCTATGCATTTTATTGTTTTAGGTCTTATATTCAATTCCTTAATTCATTTTGAGTTAATTTTGGTGTGTGGTGATAGACAACAGTCTAATTTCATTTTTTTTTTTTTGCAGGTAATAGCCTCTCTTTTTTTGAGAACTTATGTTGCATTACAGGTTTTACATATATCTATTCTTCACAACAATTCTGCATGGTAGACAACATTAAATTTTCAAACTGAAGACACTGAGGTTTAGTAAAGTGAAATAGCTAACATGTGGCAGAGATGAGATTCCAACACAGGCCAGTATCCTTTTCTCCATCCCTCTATGTCTAGTGCAATATTCCTTTCTGGGTCTTTGCCAGTCCTAAAACAAGGGATGAGTGCACCATAAGGATGGGACCAGGTAAGTTAATATGCTTCTGTTCTAGTTTCTGGTCACTGTGTGATTTAGAGAGCTACCCAAATCTGGGTGGTTCCCAGCCTTCCTATCTTGCCCTGCCAGTAGTTTATTAAGTGTGATAGGCAACGTTTAAGATGGTCTCCAACGATCTCTGCCTCCTAGTATCCATACCCTATATAAGCCTCTCCCATTGCACTGACTTGATTCTAACCAATGGAAAACTGCAAAGATGATGGGATGTCACTTCTGTGAGTAATTTACAGGAGACTGTGACACCTATATTCCTCCTCCTCTACCTCTTTCTCCTCCTCCTCTCTCTTTTTTCTTCTTTCTCTTTCTCCTTCTCCTTTCTCACTCTTTCAATCTCTCTCTCACCCCTTTCCACTGGCTCACTCTGAGAGAACCCAGCTGCCATGTTGTGAGTTGCCTTATGAATAGACCCACATGGTAAGGAGCTGATGTCAGCCTGCCTACAGCCACATGAGTGAGTTTGGAAGTGGATTACTCTTGACCTACCTTTAGGTGAGCTGTGAGGTGAGACCACAACCTAGCCGACACATTGATTGCAGCCTAATGGAAACCCTGAGTTATATAAACCCAGATAAGCTGTACCCAGATTTTCCTGATCTGCAAAACCTGTGAGATAATAAGCGTTTGTTGTTTTAAGCTACTATGTTTTGTCATAATTTTTTCCATAGTAAGAAATAATTTATACATTTGGGGAAAAAAATGTTTCCCAGAGATGTAAAGTGTTGATTCAACTAGAAAATGGCTGGGTTACTGGCTCAACACAGCAACAAGTTCATGACTTGAGCTCTTAAAACATTGAAACATTTACTGAGCATTTACAAAGCACCAGACTTGTAGTATATTATTTAAATCAGTTCTGTGGAAATACTGTATTAAACTCCATTTGGCTAATGAGAAAACTGAGGCACAATGTTTTCTAAATTCGTGTAGCCAGTAAAGTAGCAAGGTTTTGATTTGTATACAATACCGTGACTCTAGAGTAAGCATTCTTAAACTGTTAGTCATTCTGTCTCAACTGTGCTATATATTCTCAGTATACTGCCTAGAGGTTTGCTATGTAGTTCTCTCTCTCCTAGCCTTCTTTTTGTAATAAGCGCATAAAAGGAATATTTATCAAATTTATAGATGAAATTAAACTGGGGAACAGAATGAATAATATGCATAATAGAAATATGACTCAAAAATATCAATAGATTGGGGCAGTGTTCCAAATCTATCATGATACATTTAATGGGAATATCTGCTGTATTTGCATATTTAATATATTTAAATATAAAAGGAAGCAGCATAGCTTTACACTTAGAAAACTTTAACAGTAAGACCAGAGAATAAGTAAGAAAGATCTTCTAATCTTAGGCTATAATAATAGAAGTACAGTACATAGAATGAAGTGAGAAATAATTTTACTCTTTATGAGTAGGCTAGATTATATGTGAAGGGCTACATTTAAAATTATCCACCTTATTTTAAAGAGCTTTAGACCCTCTTAGAAGTGTGTGTTATCAGGGGGATTAGTACATTAGCTGCTGTCCCCCAGGAGACACTTTGAAAATCTGAGGGGATGTTTTTGACTTAATATTTAGTTGTAAGTTACAAACTGCAAAATATTTTATTCTATTATAAATTTATTTTATTGCATTTTTCATTTATATTAAAGTTCAAAATTATATAGATTTTCATGGATGATGTGTATAGGTATGTTTCATTATCTATGAGTTTAATTTCAGTAAAGGGGATGTTGCAAATTATGGTCATTAGATCACATAAGCGCAATAAGAATAACACTGGAACGTATTTAGGGTAGAACAAGCAAGGTGGTGAGGAAACTTGGAACCATACGACTTTGGAAACAATAGAAGGAGTTGTGTGACAGGGAGAAGAGAATTATTAATCTAGGGTAGCATGAGAGTTATTTTAAATATTAAAGGCTTATCTTGTAGAACAGATTCTGGAATTGTTTTATGTTGTCCATGGTTTCCAAAAATGATAACTAAAATAAGATAAACAAAGGAAATTCCAGAAAGCAGATTTCAGTGATATACAAGAGAGACCTCCCCAATAAGGCATTCTATGATAGAATAGGTGGCTTCACGCAGTTGAGAGTTGCAAGTCACCACATTAGTCGAGTACTATCTGCTTGAGTGACTAGTACATATGAAGTATTAAATGAATGTGTGTTGAATAAATGAATAAATTTCATATAAGAGATTCTAGTATTAGCTAGGCCATTTGAATTAGATAAACTTTAAGGTTATTTCCTACTCTGAAAGTCTATGATTAAAACTGTAACTGAAAAATATAAATATGTTACGTATCATTGAAAACCATGTATTTCAAAATATGGAGGCCACACATGTGACACTGAAAATTAAAACAAAGGCATATATGATCTATGTGCTAAAGAAATATCATCTACCGTAGTGCAAAATAGATGATGGCTGTCAATCTGGATAATATACGGAATCACAAAATTGCAAAAGTCTGTTTTTATAAAAAGCATAGATTATTAAGTCAATTTTGGGGAAGTTTTATAAATGGACAGAGTATATAAACAAGGAAACACTTTTTCTGTTGAATGACAGAAGGTATACACAACAGGTATTCTCATTCACTGAGTGGATGGTTTGGTGGCAGTAAGTTAAAAATTTGGAAATGATATTTAACTCATTTAACTTTTCTTATCAAGAAATATTAGTAATCTCTTTATGAATAGATACTCATGGAAGGTAATAATATGTGTGTAATAATATGCTAGGCTCTGTATAGCATCTACGAGAAATTGCAAAAGTCCATGCTTTCAAAGAGCTTCTACTTTGGTCAGGAAGATAGGACGAAAATAATTTAAAATTTAAAATAATTATTTTTAAATGCAAGACTATAAAATAAAGTGTCAATAAAAGAAGTCATAAAATGTCTTATAGAAGATTCTAGAAAGAAATTGCTCACTACAGGCTGTAGGATGGAGAGAATTCATGGAGAAGATGTGACCTTCTTGAAACTTCAAGAATTGTTGGATAATATAAGAGCAGCTCAGGTAAAAAAAAAAAAAAAAAAAAAAAAAAATAATGGAAGGCAGTGGTGTAATGAAAATTGGAAGCGTTGAATGACCTGAAAAAACAGCAAAGAGACTCTGATTGCCAGGAGTGGCATACATAGCGTCATACCTGCAAGAGTAGTTTCGATAAATATATGATACATAGTTTTTTAAAGAAGATGAATGAAATATAATGGTGTATCCATTTAAAAGAAAATTAGATTAGCTATGGTATACTGGGTGGGCTTAATCAGGGAGAAAAACTATAGAGACAAGTAGGCTGTCATAATCCAGTCAAAGGGTAATAGTGTTTTAGAATGACAAATTTTCTCTGGGAATAAAATTTAAGGTGCAAACATGTCTAAATAATACTAACAAGACTTGTGTATTGCCTGGATCTAAGAAATAAAGAAGAATTAGTCAAGTGAACACAAAATTTTGAGCCTAAGAATTCAGATAAGAAACTTATAAGGAAAAGACAAGGAGAGTGAGGAGAGAGATTTCTAAATTGATTCAATAATGAACGAATTAATTTAATATGGCTCTCCTTTAAAAAAATGAAAGAAGTACATCCTCATGGCTTACAAATACTTTTTGAGACATATTTATTTTTTTGATATCCTCATAATACAGCTGCAAATACAAAACCTTAGTATTCTTTGGATTCTGATATTGGAATAGAAAACAGATAAAATATACTTTAGAATTTGCTATTTAATAATGCTAAAAATCATGTTAAGAATTCCTAAACAAAGTACGGAAGGCAAAGAGCTACTATAGAATTATTTACAAATTTAGTAGCAGATAAACTATATAGAGTAATAGAGGGAAGAGCACTGAGAAAAGTAGAAGATTGAGTGCTGGTTGCAATACATCTTGTCCAGAGGTACTCATTAACATTTTCTTTATTTTAGCAAGGAAAATTCTGTTCTCCTTAGAAAAACAACTGACTTCAGCATCATTGTTTTTTTTTTTTCATTTAATTTTTTTCTAATTAAGTGTATTGGGGTAACATTGGTTAATAGAATTATATAATTTTCAGATGTACATTATAATTTGACATCTGTATATTCCGATGTATGTTAGTATCACCCAAAGTCCAGTTTCCTTCAGCTACCGAAATTTCCTATTTACCCACTTCACCTTCCCTCTACGACCATATATTTGACCCTTTTACCCCGTCTACCTCCCCCGCCTCTCCACCCCCTACACTCTAGTAACCACTAGTCTATAGTCCATGCCCATGAGTCTCTGTTTGTCTTGTTCATTTGTTGCTTTTAGGTTTATATGCCACATATAAGTGATTTCATGTGATTTTCAACATTTAGTGTCTGACTTATTTTGCTTAGCATGATTATCTTGAGGTCCATCTATGTTGTTCAAATGGCAGTATTTCAACTCTTCTTATGTCTGAGTAATATTCCATGTTATATATGTACCACTGCTTCTTTAGCCAATCATCTGTCATAGGACACTTCGGTTGCTTCCATGTCCTGGCCTCTGTGAGTAATGCTGCTATGAACATCGGTGTGCAAATATCTTTTCAGATATGAGTTTTCAAGTCTTTGGGGTAAGTACCAGTAGAGGGATTGCTGGATCACATGGTAGATCAATTCTTATTTTTTTGAGGAACCTCCATACTATTTTCTATACTGGCTGTATCAATTTGCAGTCGTACCAACTGTGTATGAGGATTCATTTTTCTCCATATCCTCTCCAACATGTGTTACTAATTCTCCTGTTGATTATAGCTATTCTAAAAAGTGTGAGGTGACATCACATTGTGGTTTTGCTTTGCATTTCCCTAATACCTAGCAATGTTGAGCATCTTTCAAAGTATGTATTGGCAATTTGTATGTCCTCTGGGGAGAACTATCTGTTCAGGGCCTTGGCCTATATTTTGATTTGACTATTGTTTTGTTGTTATTGTTGTTGTTATTGTTGTTGTTATTGTTTTTGTTGTTGTTGTTATTCTTGTTATTGAGTTGTATGAGTTCTTTGTATATTTTGGATATTAGGCCCTTATAGGAGGCTTAGTGTGCAAATATATTTTCTCATTCAGATGGTTTTCACTTTACCTTGTTGACGATTTCTTTTGCTGATGAGATGCTTTTTAGTTTGATGTAATCCAGTTCATTTATTTTTGCTTTTACTTTTCTTGCTTTTGAGGTCAAATTTAATAAAAGCCTCTTTAAGTCCAAGATCTTTCAGTTAAGTTCCTATGTTTTCTTCTCTGTATTTTATTGTTTCAGATCTTATTTTCAGGTCCTTAATCCATTTTGAGTTAATTTTGGTGTGTGGTGATAGACAACCGTCTAGTTTTATTCTTTTGCAGGTGGATATCCAGTTTTCACAGCACCATTTATTGAAGAGGCTTTACTTTCACAACTGTATATTTTTGGCTTTTTTTGTCAAAAATTATTTGCCCAAATAAACATGGGTTTACTTCTGGACTCTCATTTCTGTTTCACTGGTCCGTGTGTCTATTTTGCTGCCAATACCATGCCGTTTTGATTACTGTCTCTTTGTAGTATAATTTGAAGTCAGGCAGAGTGATGCCTCCAGTTACATTCTTTTTTCTCAGGATGGCTCTGGCAATTTGTGGTCTTTTGTATTTCCATACTAATCTGATGACTTTTTGTTCTATTTCTTTTTTAAAAAGCCAATAGAATTTTGATGGGAATTGCATTGAATCTGTATAATGCTTTAGGTAATATAGTCATTTGAACTATGTTGATTCTTCCATCCGAGAATACAGAATACCTTTCCATTTCTTTGTATCTTCTTCGATTTCTTTTACAAGGGTCTTGTAGTTTTCATTATATAGCTCCTTCACATGTTTCTTAGCTATTTTATTCTTTTTTGTTGCAATTGCAAAAGGAATTTTTTTTTTACTTCTTTTTCTGACACTTCATTATTAGAAAATAGGAATGCTAAGGATTTTTGAACGTTGATTTTCTATCCAGAAATTTACTGTATTTGCTTATTGTTTCTAGTAGTGTTCTTGTGGAGTCTTTAGGGTTTTCTATATAGAGAATCATGTCATCTGCAAATAATGACAGTTTGACTTCTTTGTTTTCTATTTGGATGCCTTTTATATCTTTCTCTTGTCTGATAGCAGTCACTACGACCTCAAATGTTATATTCAATAACAGTGATGAAAGCGGACAGACTTGCCTTGTTCCTGATTTTGGAGAGAAGATTTTAGATTTTCACCATTAAGTATAATGTTGACTGAGGGTTTGTCATATATGGCCTTTATTATGTTAAGGTACTTTTCTTCTATACTGATTTTGTTAAGTGTTTTGATCATAAATGGATGCTGTATCTTGTCGAAGGCTTTTTCTGCATCTACTGATATGATCATATGATTCTTATTTTTTAATTTGTTTATGTGGTGTATCACATTAACCAGTTTACGTATGTTGTAGTATGCCTGTGCCTTTGGGATGAACCCCACTTGATCGTGAATAATCTTTTAAATATATTTCTATATTTATTTCGCCAATATCTTATTTAGGATTTTTGCATCTGTGTTCATGACAGATATTGCTCTATAGTTTTCTTTTTTTGTGTTATCCTTACCAGGTTTTAGTATGAGAGTAATATTGGCTTCATAAAATGCTTTGGGAAGAATTGCCTCCTCTTCAATTTTTTGGAAGAGTTTGAGGAGAATAGGTATTAAATTTTTGAATGTTTGGTAGAATTCACTGGTGAAGCCATCTGGTCCTAGACTTTCACTTTTTGGTAGGTTTTTGATGCTTGTTTTAATTTCCATACTGCTGATTGGTCTATTTAGATTTTCCAGTTCTTCTTGATTCAGTCTAGTAAGATCGTATTTTTCTAAGTACTGGTCCATTTCTTCTAGGTTATTAAATTTGGTGTTATATACTTTTTCATAGTATTCTGGTATGGTCTTTTGTATTTCTGCAATGTCAGTCATAACTTCTCCTCTTTCGTTCCTGATTTTGTTTATTTGTGTTCTTTCTCTTTTTTCTTTAGTGAGTTTAGCCAGGGGTTTCTCAATTTTATTAACATTCTCAAAGAACCATCTCTTTGTTGCATTTATTTTTTCTATTGTCTTTTTTTGTTCTGTTTTCAATTTCATTTCTTTCTGCTATAATTTTGATTATTTCTTTCCATCTGCTGACTTTAAGTTTCATTTTTATTCCTTTACTAGTGTTTTTAAGATGAACTATTAGATGATTTGGGCTCATTATTATTTTTAGAGATAGGCATGTAATGATATGAACTTTCCTCTTATGACCGCTTTTGCTATGTCCCAAAAGTTTTGATATGTTGTACTATCATTACCATTAGTTTCTATGTATCTCTTGATCTCTCTTTTTATTTCTTTTCTGACCCAGTTACTCTTCAGAGCATCTTGTTTAATCTCCATGTATTTGTGGTTCTTCCTGATTTCTTTTTGCAGTTGATCTCTAGTTTTAAAGCATTATGATCAGAAAAAAATAGTTGGTATGATTCCAACCCTCTTATATTTGTTGAGGATATCTCAGTGTCCCAGCATGTAGTCAATTGTTATCTATCGAAGAATGTATAAGCAGATGTTTTGAGATAGAAGGCTCTGTAAATGTCAATTATGTCCAGTTGGTCTAATGTGTCATTTAAGGATGTTATTTCCTTATTGATTTTCTGTTTGGATCATCTGTACATATCTGACAGTGTGGTATTTTGGTTTCCTACTAAGATAGTGTTTTGGTCTATTTCTCCCTTTACTTCTGTTAGTTATTTCTTTACATATTTCAGGGCTCCCCGATTGGAAGCATAGATATTAATAATTGTTATGTGTTCTTGGTGCATAATTCTCATTATTATGAACTGTCCCTCAGTATCTTCTTTACCTTTTTTTTTTTTTAATTTTGATCTCATTTAGTCCAATATTAGTACTGGTACTCCTACTTTTCTCTGAATGCCATTTGCAGGAAATATCATTTCTTACCCTTTCACTTTGAATCTGTATTTGTCTTTGGAGCTGAGATATGTCTCCTGGAGGCAGCATATGGTTGAGTTTGTTTTCTTGACCCATTCTGTAACTCTCTGCCTTTTTATTGGTGAGTTCAGTCCATTTACATTTAGGGTGATTATTGAAATATGAGATCTTCTTATAGCCACTGTACCTTTTGCTTTCTGGTATTTTGGTGTTTCCATTGCTTCCTTGTCCTTGTGTTTCTGTTTTCTATATTTCGGATAGCTTTTGTGGGTTTTCCCTCTGATTCTTCTTGTTTTGTGTTATATACTTCAGTTCTGAATCTTTGGTATGTGGTTACCATTATGAATATGGAAATGATAGTGTTATATATATACTCTTTCTGCCTTATACCTGCTTTCTCTATATATATACTCTCATTCATTTTCTTCTGCACGTGCCTTATCTCCATTCCCCTTTATGAATTTGGATCTTTGAATCCTCCCTTTTTCAGTCATTGTTGTCTCAATTTGTCCCTATGTATGCTGAACATTAGTTAACATCTTGCTATAGCAATTCTCTTCTTATTATTTAAGCTTATAATGCCCTGTTCTTAGTAAAGGTTGCACTCCTATGCTTCTATATGCCTTATAGTCACTTTACTCATAATTATGTTTTTGTTTGTTTGTTTTTGTTTTTGTTTTTGTTTTTGTTTTTTCATTTTGTTTTAGATGACCTGACTCCTTTCATAATTTCCTGTAGGGGAGGCCTCGTAGTGGAGAATTCCCTCAATTTTTTTTTTTTTT
>NW_024345861.1:1357197-1386140 GCF_902729225.1 Pteropus medius | reverse complement strand
ACTGGTAGTTCCTTTCACTTATTATTTTGAATATTTGATTCCACTCCTTTCTGTCTTGTAAGGTCTACTCTGAGAAGTCCGATGATAATCTAATGAGTTTCCTTTATAAGTTACCGTTTTCTTCTCCCTGGCTGCCCTGAGAATTTTGTCTTTGTTGTTGATTTTTGATAACTTTAATACAATGTGTCTTGGTGAAGGCCTTTTTGGGTTGAGGTAATTGGGTGTTCTGTTGACTTATTGAATTCCAAGGTCCAATTCATTCCTTAGCTTTGGGAAATTCTTGTCCACTACTTGTCTGAAAATACTTTCTAGTTTCTGCTCCTTTCCCTCGCCATTGATAATGCCCATTATTCCTATATTTCCTCTCTTGATGTTATCATCTATTTCTTATATTTTCTTTCATCATTTTTCATTCCTCGGTTTCTCTCTTCTTCTTTCTAATTTATTTCTAGATTTCTGTCTTCGATATCACCGATCCTTTTCTCCATTTGGTCGACTCTATTTTCCAAGCTCGTTATTTCATTTTTCAAACCTTGCAGTGTGTTTTTTATCTCTAGAAGATCTATTCTGTTCTTTTTGAGAGTTTCAATATCCTTGCTCTGCATATCTAGTTGTTTTTTCAATTCCTAAAATTGTTGATAAGACTCTTTTTGGAACTCATTGAGTTTTTTTCAGAAGTACCATATTGAATTCTTTTAATTTATGTCACATACTTCTATGTCTTTAAGCTTATTTTCTGGAGATTTTTCTCTTTCTTTCTGAGATACCTTGTCATCTTGGTTGTTCATGATGTTTAATGTACTATTTCTCTGCCTGGACATTAATGGAAATTTATTCTGCTGTTTTTCCAGGAGGAAGATTTATAATATAAAGGTCTCTCTTTAGCCTGCTGCAAAGAAAGAGCTTTTCTTTTGGTTTCCAGTAGGTGGCATCTAAACCTCTTGGATCTCTGCTTTATATAAAACCTAAATGTCTTGTATATTTTCTTGTAAATATTTAAGCACACTTGCTACTCTCAGTTTCCATCTCTGTTAGTTTTAGCTACAGTTTTGGTAGCATTTGTTCAGATTTCCCGGGGCTCTATGATGATCAGTCTCTGAGGGTATGTGGGGAGGGTTAGGATTAGGGGGAGGGGAAGGGCCCTCTAAGTTGGGAGTTGGGAGCTGCAGCTCAACCTCGGTTTTGCAACCGGGGCTGGTAGAAATTAACTGTTGTTTCTCTGTGGTCCTGTCCCATTTCTCTGCTTTCTGCCCTGATGACTGTGCCCTTCTGACAGCTGTTTGCAACTATCAAACTCTCCCAAGCAGTACTATTCAGGGAAGTCACAGCAAGAATTCACCACACTTTGTCCCCTCCCCCTCCCCCTACTGGGAGCTCTTGGCTTAGAGAGGCAGCTTCTTTATTTCTCCCAGTCCACTGCTCGACGTCCGGGGTTCTGACTGGTGGTAGCTCTTTGAACAGATCCCATGCTCAGATGTGCTGGTGTGCAGTTTGGGTGCTTTTTGTTGAGTTTTAGATGTTCAGCTTATTGTTGTTTCAAGGGGAGAGATCTGGGGACGTCTCTCACTCTGCCATGTTTCCTTCCAATCCAACATCATTGCTTTTTGAAAGTAGACACACTTAGTGTGTCCTAGTTCTTGTGGAAATACAGGGAGTTTGCATGATTTGGGAAATCATTCCCTATGCATGAGGGAAACTTGAAGGTAGACATTCTATTTTTTCATGTCCAAATGTTCTAGGAAATTACTAATGGGACAACAAATCTTGAAAAATAAATAATAAAAGATAAAGAAATTTGAACCTCTAGAACTTGGGTCATGCATTCAGACTAGTTTGATATTATGTCTGACTAGAGTGGATTCTATTGCACAGTACATAGTAAGCATGCAATAAATTTGAATAATAATACTAATGATTTAAGGTTTTAAACTTTTCAATTTGTTAGGTTGAAGTAGGCAAAGACATTCTGTCATAAAAACAAAACAAAACAAACAAACACAAAAACACTAGGCATCTAGACTGAAAACTCTGATTATACTGATCACTTCGAAGTCCCTTTTTTGGATATCTTTTGACCAATATCTCCTCATTTCCCCCGCCTCCTTGTCCCTGGTAACCACTGTTCTACTCTCTGCTGCTACATATTCAACTTTTTTAGATTTCACATATAAGTGAGATAATGCGTTTTTTCTTTCTGCATTTGGCTTATTGCACTTAGCGTGATGTCTTCCAAGTTGTGAAACATTGATACATATATCACAACACTTAGGTTGTTTCCATAGGTTGGCTAATGTGAATAATGCTGCAACGAATATTGTAGTAATCATTTCCTTATGTATATGTATATCTAATCATCATATTATATACCTTAAATGTATACAATTTCATTTAGAAATAAAAGAAAAGAACATTTAATCTTCTTTTAAAAAGGAAAAAAAAAACTGGAACACTCTGCTTCTCTTTTGAACTGTATATAGGAGCCCTGGTTCACACAAAGGGAATTGGGGAAGTTTTTATAATTTGCTTCGATCTCTTTTCTCTCTGTGCAAATTGGCATGTCCAGGAGTAGAAAGCATAAAAGCAAGATAAAAAACAAACAAACAAACAAAAAACAGAAACAAAAACATGTCGTTGTTAACTAGAGAGACATCTAATGATTTACTTTAAAAATCTCTAAACTTTGAAACTGAGAGCTTAATTTACAGCTACAGAACTTATGCACTTAAATTAGCTATTTTTGTTCCCTTGTCTGCAATCTCCCTCTTCTGTTTTTGTTGAATTCCAGAGACAAATAAAAATAAATTTACAGTAATAAAATTAAGAACATAAACATGCTGTTCTTGTATATATTCATAAAGTTGTTTTTTTTTTCCCACATACTCCTATTTATCATGTCGTTTCAAATATTCTTCATTTGATTGATAGGAAAACTTTTATCACAAAGTACAAATGTCATTTTGAAAGCCTAATAACTTTTTAAAAATTACATTACAGATCATGGAGAATGCAACACTTTGTAGCTGTTAGAGAAATGTTACTGAACATATTGAGTTAACACATGCAAACAACAACTCTTCTTTAACTTTCCAGTCAAATAAAAACATTTTTGCAAGTTTTAGATGAAATCATGTTCCGAAATTGAAATCATATGCTTTCCTTGGCATGAGAAAGACTGCTGACCTTCGTTAAGTACATAAAGCAGGGTGTCTCATGGTGTTTGAATATATTTTGAGTTTTCTTTTTAATGTGAGCCCTATGTGAACAAGGAACTTTGCTTGAGCGTGTTTTGAAAGTGGAGGGAATGCCAGATCCCAGTTCTCTGACAGAGAGTTGGCAAGTTGTCCTACTCAATATTCATCCACTGAGCAGAAAAATATTGATGTTCATGGAAGAAAATAATTAAATATGCATTTTAAAAGTGTAAATGAAATATGTCATTTTATAAGCATTTGAGGATTAGGAAGAATCAGACATTTCAACTTTTATTGACACATTGACACCATCAATGGTAAAAAAAAAAAGCTAGAATGTCATTAAGTTTATTTATTGATATTTTCATACTAATAAAATTATTACTGGAATCATATAAGATAAAAATTATCTAATTTCACAATTTTTGCCAACAAAATAGAAATCTAAGGTTAAAATTTTATACAGAGAGAGGGATACAGGAGATATTTATGGGTGTTTTTTAGCCTGATGCTTTTATTATGGATTAATTTCATCTCCTCTGAGCTTTTGACTCACTGATTTACAAAATTCTGGACATGAAGGTAGGTGATTTCACAGAGTATTTTGTTTGCTTGACTATATAAATAGAGATTATTGGGATAAGTTAAAATGGCCACATACATATATTATAATAAGAATCAATTATATGTTGTGTGTAAATTGGTCCAAGATGTCACATTGAAGTTCAACTATCCCCAAATCTATCCTTTTAACCTTGGTAATTAACAGTCTTGACAACACTATGTCACTAAGCAAAACTGGGGCAGATGGTTACTCTGTACATACATTCATTATGCAGCATGAACAGGTGAAAATAATATTGCTCATCGAAAGCATTTGAAAAGTAATTCTACTATAACAGATATTTTTAAGTTGTCGTGAAACTTTAAAAATGAAAAACTAAAATTATTAGAAACTGTCAGAAAGTAAGTTCCTTCTTTTATTTTATGAGTGATTGAACTATTGAAGTAGATATACACCTTTTTTTGTGCTAATCTTTCTATTAGATGCTGAATAAATATTTCATTAACAAATGAACGAATAAATTTCTTATTAGTTTTTTAAAGAAAGAAACCATGATTTAAACATTTCTCTATCCTCAGAGCCCAGCAGTGTTTCACACAAACCCTCAGCAAAGGCTTATTGCACATTTATTCTAAAATATAGAATAAATGTATGAATACATCTCAAGCTTATCAAATCCCTCCCTATAAACGCCAAACTCTGCAAAATACCTCTTATCATGAATGATGAAGTATCTGAGAAATCTCATTTAGAGTTAGCTGTACATTTAACAAAAACATTTATTTTTTGAAATATATAAATAGTGCCTATTCGAGGAAACATATAATACCAAAATAACTTTTTCCAGCTTTATTAAGGTATAATTGACAAATAAATTTGTAATACATTTAAAGTGTATGATGTGATGACTTGGTATATGTATACATTGAGAAAGGGTTCCCACCATTGAGAAAATATTTTTTTCTTGATTGTTTACACAGCTTAAGAAGGAGCAAAGCCTTGGAAGACAGACAGACATTGGTTTGAATACTGGCTCCACGAAGTTACAAACTGTGAAATCTGAGGTAAGTTATTCAACTTCTCTGAGTCTGTTTCCTCACATATAAAATATGGTTAATAATATTCATCTCGGATAGCTAAATAACAGATATGAAAGTTCATTGGGGTGTAAATAACAGGATAGAATGAATATTCAGATAAAATTGAGTTTCTCACATTTATGTTTTCTAAATGTTTTGTTTCTTTTTATCTTATTCACAAATTTAGTTTCATGAATAAATTGTGTTTAACTAAAATGAAATTGTCTGATAAATGATGTTTGTGTTCTGACAAGAATGCTTAGTCATTTGTTTAGAAACAAATTATCAGTTCTTGGATGGCACTATATTTTAGTATAAGATCACTGTGTTTGGAGGCAAAAGATCTGCATTAGAATCCTAGCTCTTCCATTTCCTAGCTCTGTGACTTTGGAGAAGTACTTTAACCTCTCTGAGTTTTACACTTCACACCTCTAAAACAGGGATAAAAATATCTACCTTACCTGCTTCTAAGGTTGTTCTGAGAAACAAATGAAATAATGGGTGAGAAAATACTTTGTAAAGTGCCAAACATGATGAATCTACTATGTATCTATTGTTATTGCTTTCCTTGTGTTAGATTCGAGTTGGTAATTATGTTCATTGATTTGTCTTAAACGGTTATCTAGTGGTTGAGAGAACTGACTGAGAATAGTGACACAAATTGCTTAAGAAACACATCGCACATCATCTACAATAAAAAATTCTTATTTCAGTCTCTAACATAGATATGGCCCCTAACATTGAAAAAATAATAATTTCTCATTTCTAATTTCTCAAAATGGGAGCAAGAACAACTCCAATTAATACAGGCTAATAAGAGAATTGCAAGAGTGATAGTACCTAGTGAGATACTGGATTAAGAGGAATGCTGTAATTGCAAAATTATCAGGTATTTCCTATTGTCAATAAGAAGTTTTCATTATCCAATCTGTTTCTTTAGCTAGGAAAAGCATTAAGTCAGATTTCCCCCTGCCATGAAACTATTATGTTAACATTTACTAATTTACTAACTGTAGTAGCTGTAAAATATCAATATAAGTAGCTCACTCCCAGGTATAGTTTTCTGTTCATTCATGAAAGAACACCCCAAGAATGAACCCTTAAAATTCACTATAAGATATTTATCAAATGTATAAACATATATATTTATAAATGATATTATTAATTGTCATATATAATGTCCTTAATCTTGAGTGGCATGTTGAAAATCAAAGAATTAATTTAAAATTAGGTGATATAGAGCCCCGGTCCATACAAAAATCCGAAATGGTGTTTTATTACCAAATAAGAATTTTTCTAATGGGAGCTGAGTAGAGGGTGGTGATGGGGGTGGAAGTTGTGAAAGGATGGAATATTGTTGGTAATAGAGACATTTAATAAAGAAACTATTGCAATAATTGAAAAATATATCTTTATCTATGATAATCAGACTTTATATGTAGATGTGGAATTTATATGGGTGATAGAAAAATTGAAATCACTAGAAGCTTTCAGTCATGAAAGAGCTGTGCACTGTAAACACTCAAATTATGATCTTTTGTCCATGACAAAATAGCTTGTTACCTTCCACAAAGGACAATAAAATGGCTCATAAGCAAAGTGAGTATTTTTTAAAACACTTTACTGCATATATAGCAATACTTGTAACATATCTCTCAAGCACATCATTTATAAATGTGAAAGGACCTCGAGAAAGGACCTCGAAAGGACCATGCTAAGTGAAATAAGTCAGACAGAAAAAGTTGAAAATCACATATCACTTATATGTGGGATACAAACCTTAAAGCAACAAACAGAACAAACAAACCGAGAATCATGGACATGGACAATAGACCGGTGGTTACCAGAGGGTAAGGCAGAGGGGGAAGGAGGAGTGTAGATAAGGTAAAAAGAGTCAAATATGTAGTGACAGAAAGAAATCTAACTATGGGAGGTAAACACACAATGTGATGCATATATATGCCTTACTGTTGAATTGTATAGCTGAAACTTACTAGATTTTGATAACTAATGTCACCATAATAAAATGAAATAAAATAAAATAAATAAAATAAAATAGATCCCCCTCCAAAAAAAATAAAAATAAATCTTAAAAGCTGGAGAAAAATTAGTGGAAGTCAAATAGGTCTAAGAAATAGGTAATCATGAAAAAAAAATGAAATAGGTAATCATAAAATCTGACAAATTACTGTTCACAAATTTCCTTCTTGGAGATGTACATCCAAAATTGAAAATATTACTAAAAGATGGCTGTATTTACTTACTGTGAGAGAAATCTAGGGGCTATTTTTTTTTCTTTATTATGTTTCATCATATTGATGAAGCCTTAGAGAAAATAAACATGTAAGTCACAGGCATACATTGTATTTTCTGTAGATTTAAATGACACAGTTAATGGCACAAATAGAAACATATTTGCTAAAGTAAGAGAATGCTCCAATAACACAATTTTGAATGCAGATATAACTTTAGTTTTTCAGTAAAAGGAAGTTAATGTTGTTTATCCTTTGATAAGATACTACAAAGAATCTTTAATCAAGTCAGAAAAAAAAATAATAACAATAAAAGCCAAAAGAAGGGTTCTGAAATGGAATCAAAAGGAAGGGGAAAAAACTGTTTATTTGAATTATATCAAGATATAATAAAGACTGTTGGCCAAAACCTATTCCAAATTTGAGGAATTTAGTTATGCTTGAAATAAACTACATTTTAATAAATAAATATATGTATTCTTTGGTGGGCATGAAAGAAAAATTACTACAGAAACTGTTTTCAAGTATAGCCTCAAATTAAAATTTAATGAAGTCTCATTAATTTGTATCATGAAGGTTGGGCTCAGAATGAGGTACTTCACTACCTTACTTACTTGAATTCTTAATAAAACTGTGTGTGTTCTTCCTCTCTTTTCCTCTCACTCTCTCTCTCTCTCCCTCTCTGCCCTCCTCTTCCTCAACCACCATCACTTCCTTCTCCTCCTCTCTCCCTCCACTTAGGATACTTGTAGACACACCACATATACACATACACATGGACACAGGGACAGAAACATACAGAAAATTAACAAGAATGGTTGAGGAAAGACGTATTAATTAGAGGATATTATTATGTTAAAAATTATGTTAAGCAAGCCCAGTAAACTATGATTGGTGAAATATAACCACCTTCTCACTTAGTATTTTATGGAACAGTTTTATTTATAGGTCATATATTGTAAAACTCTTTTAAAAATCATGCCCTCTGTATTTTATTTTATTATATATATTTATATGTATACATATGTTTGTGTGTGTGTGTGTGTGTGTGTGTGTATATTATTTTGATTTCGTTAACCAGTCACCTAAAAATAAATAAGTTTTATATATATATATAAAACTTATTTATTTTTAGGTGACTGGTTAACGAAATCAAATAAGTTTCAACTGTACACTTTAACAGTAAAGCATACATATACTTACACTGTGTGTTTACCTTCCATAGTTAAATTTCTTTCTGTCACCACATGTTTGACCCCCTTTACCCCATATTCATCCCCCCTCTCCCCCATCCCTCACCTCTGGTAACCTCTAGTCTATAGTCCATGTCCACGAGTCTCTGTTTATTTGTCCTGTTCAATTGTTCCTCTTAGGTTTATATCACACATATAAGTGAATCATGTGATTTCGAACTTTTGTGTCTGGCTTATGTTACTTAGCATGATTATCTTGAGATCTATCCATTTTGTCAAAAATGGCAGTATTTCATCTCTTCTTATGGCTAAGTAACATCCCACTGTATATATGTACCACAGCTTCTTTAGCCGATCATCTATCGTAGGACACTTAGGTTCCTTCCATGTCCAGGCCACTGTGAATAATGCTGCTATAAACATCGGTGTGCAAATACCTTTTCAGATATGAATTTTCAAGTCTTTGGGATAAATACCAGTAGAGGGATTGCTGGATCATATGGTAGATCAATTCTTAGTTTCGTGAGCAACCTCCAAACTATTTTTCATAATGGCTGTACCAATTCGCAGTCCCACCAGCAGTGTATGAGTCTTCTTTTTTCTCTGCATCCTCTCCAATTTTTGACATGCAAAAAACAACCAAGACTCAACAAAAACAAGAGGGCACATAAAACCCATACAACGGACAACTGGAGCACTCAGTTCAGGTGACCAGGAAGACTGACACTGGGCCCCACAAGACACCTATTACATAACACCACTCTGCTAAGACTGAAAGACATAGGAGCAGTAGCCCCACCTAATATGTAGAAACAAACATAGGGATCAAGACAAAATGGGAAAAAGAGAAACATGTCCCAAATGAAAGAACAAAGGAAAGTTGCACAAAAAGAACTAAACAAAACAAAGACAAAAAAGCTACCAGATAGAGTTCAAAATACTGGTTAAAAGGATGCTTGATGAACTCAAGGGAAGAAGAGATAAACTCAGCGAGAACATTAACAAAGAGTAAATATATATATATATATATATATATAATGATAAATATTATATATATATATATATATATGACATATATATATATATATAATGATATGAAACATAAAACAGAACCATTCAGAAATGAAGAATACAAAAACTGAAATGAAGAATACGTTACAGGGAATTTTCAGATTAGATGAAACAGAGGATCGAATCAGTGATTCGGGAGATGAGGTAGGGAACACCCAATCAGAGCAGCAACAAGTAAATAGCATCCAAAAAATGAAGGTAGTTTAAGGGGCCTCTGAGACAACATCAAGCATACCAACATTTGCCTCATAGGGCTACCAGAAAGAGAAAAGAGAGAGCAAGGCATTGAAAACTTATTTGAAGAAATAATCATGTAAAACGTCCCCATCCTGGTGAAGAAAATAGATATACAAGCCCAGGAAGGGCATAAATTTCCAAACAAGATAAACCCAAAGAAGCCCACACCAAGACACAACGTAATTAAAATGTCAAAGTTTAAAGACAACGAGTGAAAGTTAAAAGCAGCAAGAGAAAGGCAGTTAGTTACCTAGAAGGGAACTCCCATAAGAATTTCAGCTGATTTCTCAACAGAAATTTTGCAGGCCATAAGGGGTTGACACTCAACATTTAAAGTGATGAAAAGCATAGACCACAACCAAGACTGCTCTACCCAGCAAGGCTATTATTTAAAATGGAAGGAGAGTCAAAGAGCTTCCTAGACAAGAAAAAGCTAAAAGAGTTCATTACCATCAACCCAATAATAAAAGAAAAATGTTTTTTATTTATTATGGCGACATTGATTTAAAAAAATACAATAAGTTTCAAGTGTACAACTCAACAATAAGTCAAATGTATATTGCACTGTGTATTCAACACCCATAGTTAGATTTCTTTCTGTCACCGCATATTTGACCTCTGCCCTCCCCTCCAACATTTGTTATTATTTGTCCTGTTGATTATAGCTATACTAACAGGTGTGAGATTAAATATCATTGCAGTTTTGATTTGCATTTCCCTAATAGCTAGTGATGTTGGGCATCTATTCATACATTCGTTGGCCATTTGTATGTCCTCTAGGGAGATGTGTCTGTTCAGGTCCTCTGCCCATTTTTTGATTGGATCATTTGGTTTTTGTTGTTGTTGTTGTTATTGAGTTGTATGAGTTCTTTGTATATTTTCGATATTAGGCCCTTATCGGAGGCGTTGCTTGCAAATATATTTTCCTATTCGGATGGTTGTCTCTTTACCTTGTTGATTTCTTTTGTTGAGCAGAAGGTTTTTCTTTGATGCAGTCCCATTAATTTATTTTAGCTCTTACTTCCCTTGCTTCTGAGGTCAAATTCATAAAATCCTCTTTAAGTTCAAGGTCCTTCAGTTTAGTTCCTATGTTTTCTTCTATGCATTTTATTGTTTAGGTCCTATATTCAGGTCCTTAATCCATTTTGAGTTAATTTTGGTGTGTGCTGACAGACAACAGTCTAGTTTCATTCTTTTGCAGGTGGCTTTCCAGTTTCTTAGCACCATTGACTGAAGAGGCTTTCCTTTCTCCACAGTATGCTTTGGTATTTTTGTCAAAAATTATTTGCCCATATAAATACAGGTTTCCTTCTGGACTCTCAAATTTGTTCTACTTGTCCATGTTTCTGTTTTGCTGCCAATACCATGCCATTTTGAATGCTGTCTCTTTGTAGTATAATTTGAAGTTGGGCAGAGCGATGCCATCAGCTTTGTTCTTTTTTCTCAGGATGGCTTTGGCAATTTGGGGTCTTTTGTGATTCCATACAAATCTAAAGATTTTTTGTGTCTGTTTCCTTAAAACACGCCGATGGTATTTTGATGGAAAATGCATTAAATCTGTACAATGCTTTAGGTAATATGGTCATTTTAACTGTGTTGATTCTTCCAATCCAAGAACATAGAATGTCTTTCCATTTCTTTGTATCTTCTTTGATTTCTTTTAATAGGGTCTTGTAGTTTTCATTATATAAGTCTTTCACGTGTTTCCTTAAATTTATTCCTAGCTTTGTTTTTTTTTTGGTGCAATTGCAAAAGAAATTATTTTTTCTACATCATTTTCTGACACTTCCTTATTAGAGTATAGGAACACTATGAATTTTTGAACGTTGATTTTGTATCCAAAAAATTTACTGTATTTGCTATTGTTTCTAGTACTTTTCTTGTGAAGCCTTTTGGGTTTTTGTTATAGAGAATCATGCCATCTGAAAATAATGACAGTTTGACTTCTTTGTTTCCTATTTGGATGCCTTTTATATCTTTTTTGTGTCTGATTGCACTTGCTAGGACCTCCAATGTTATATTGAGTAACAGTGGCGATAGTGGACAGACTTGCTTCCATATTCCTGATTTCAGAAGGAAGATTTTTAGATTTTCACCATTAAGTATACTGTTGGCTGAGAGTTAGTCATATATGGTCTTTATTATGTTAAAGTACGTTGCTTCTCTAGCGATTTTGTTAAGCGTTTTGATCATAAATGGATGCTGTATCATGTTGAAGGCTTTTTCTGCATCTATTGATATAATCATATGATTCTTATTTTTTAATTTGTTTGTATGGTGTTAACACATTAATTGATTTGCATATGTTGAACCATCCCTGTGTCTCTGTGATGAAGCCCACTTGATCATGGTTTTAATATGTTGGTTTAATATGATCATCTTTTTAATATGTTGCTATATTCGGTTCACTAGTATCTTATTTAGGATTTTTGCATCTGTGTTCATGAGAGATATTGGTCTGAAGTTTCCTTTTCTTGAGCGTTAACCTTACCAGGTTTTGGTATCAGAGTAATATTGGCCTCATAAAATATGTTGAGAAGTATTGCCTCCTCTTCGATTTTTTGGAAGAGTTTGCGGAGAATAGGTATTAAATCTTTGAATGGTTGGTAGAATTCACTTGTGAAGCCATCTGGTCCTGGCCTTTTACTCTTTGGTAGGATTTTGTTGATTTTTTTCAATTTCCATGCTGTTGATTGGTCTATTAAGATTTTCCTGTTCATATTGATTCAATCTAGAAGATTGTATTTTTCTAAGTACAGGTCTATTTCTTCTAGGTTATTAAAATTGGTATTATATTCTTTTTCATAGTATTCTAGCATGATCCTTTATATTTCTGCGATGTCAGTCGTTATTTCTCCTCTTTCGGCCCTGATTTTGTTTATTTGTGTCCTTTCTCTTTTTTCGTTAGTGAGTCTAGCCCGGGGTTTGTCAACTTTATTAACCTTCTCAAGGAACCAGCTCTTTGTTGCATTGATTTTTCTATTTTTTTTTGTTTTCAATTTCATTTATTTTTGCTCTAATTGCGATTATTTCTTACCTTCTGCTGACTTTAGGCCTTATTTTTTCTTCCTTTTCTAATTTTTTTTTAAAGATGAAGCGTTAGGTTGTTTATTTGAGCTCATTCTTATTTTGGGAGATAGGCCTGTAACTTTCCTCTTATGACCACTTTTGCCACGTCCTAAAAGTTTTGATGAGTTGTACTGTCATTATCGTTTGTTTCTATGAATCTCTTTCTATTTCTTCTCTGACCCAGTTTTTCTTCAATAGCATACTGTTTCATCTCCATGTATTTGTGGTTCTCCCTGCTTTCTTTTTGCCGTTTATCTCCAGTTTCAAAGCATTATGATCAGAGAATGTGGTTGGTATGACTTCAACCCTCTTATATTTGTTGAGGCTATTTCTGTGTCCCAGTATGTGTTATATTCTTTAGAATATTCGATGTGTAGTAGAGAAGAATTTATAAGCAACTCTTTTGGGATGAAAGGCTCTGCATGTGTCAATTATGTCCAGTTGGTCTAATGTGATGTTTAAGGATGTTATTTCCTTACTGATTTTCTCTTTGGATGATCTGTCCATATCCGACATTTGGGTATTTAAGTCCCCTACTATGATAGTGTTTTGATCTGTTTCTCCCTTTAGTTCTGTTAATAATTGCTTTACATATTTTGGGGCTCCCTGATTGAAATCATAGATATTAATAAGTGTTATGTCTTCTTGGTGTATGATTCCCTTTATCATTATGAAGTGTCCCTCAGTATCTTTCTTTACCTTTTTTATTTTGAAGTCTATTTCATCCGATATTAGTACTGGTACTTCCGGTTTTCTCTGAATGCCATTTGCTTGAAATATTATTTCCCACCCTTTCACTTTGAGTCTATATTTGTCTTTGGAGCTGAGATGTGTCTCCTGGAGGCTGCATATGGCTGGGTTGTGTTTTTTGATCCATTCTGCAACTCTGTGTCTTTTTATTGGTGAGTTCAAATTCATTTACATTTAGCGTGATTTTTGAAATATGAGGTCTTCTGATAGTCATTGTATCTTTTGCTTTCTGGTAGCTCGGTGTTTCCATTGCTTCCTTCTGATTCTTCTTGTTTCATGTTACATACTTCAGTTCTGACTCTATGGTGTGTGCTTACCATTACAAATATAAAAAGATAGTTATATATATACAATCATGCATTTTCTTTTGTGTGTGCCTTATCTCCTTCCCCCTTTGTGAATATAGATCTTTGAATCCTCTCCTTTTCAGTCACTGTTGTTTCAATTTGTCCCTATGTATGTTAAACTTTCATTACCACCTTGTTATAGCAATTCTCTTCTTATTATTTAAGCTTATAATGTCCTGTTCTTAGTAAGGGTTGCACTCTTCTGCTTCTATTGGCCTGATAGCTACATTACTCCTAATTATGTTTTTTCTTGTTGTTGTTGTTGTTGTTATATTGTTTTAGGTGACCTGAGCCCTTTCAGAATTTCCTGTAGTGCAGGCTTCTTAGTGGAGAATTCCCTCAATTTTTGTATGTCTGAAAAGGTCTTAATTTCTCCTTCATATCTGAAGAAGAGCTTAGCTGGATACATTATTCTAGGTTGGTCGTTCCTTTCACTTAATAGTTTAAATATTTGATTCCATTCCTTTCTGGCTTATAAGGACTGTGCTGAGAAGTTTGATGATAACCTAATGGGTTTTCCTTTATTAGATACCATTTTCTTATCCCTGACTGCCTTGAGAATTCTACCTTTGTCATTGATTTTTGATAACTTTAATACAATGTGTCTTGATGAAGGCCTTTTTGGGATGAGATAATTGGATGTTCTACTGAGTTCTTGAATTCCATGTTCCGGCTCATTACTTAGATTTGGAAAATTCTCGTCAACTATTTGTCTGAAAATGCTTTCTAGTACCGGCTCCTTTTCCTTGCCTTCAATAATGCCTGTTATTCTCATGTTTCTTCTCCCGAAGGTATTAGTTCTTTCTTGTATTTCTCTTTCATTATTTTTCATTCTTCAGTTTCTCTCTTCTTCCTTTTGATTGATTTCTAGATTTCTGTCTTCGATATCACTGATCCTTTCCTCCATTTGGTCGATGCTATTTTCCAAGTTCGCTATTTCTTTTTTCAATTCTCATAGTGTGTTTTTTGTTTGTTTGTTTGTTTTGTTTTTATCTCCAGAAGTTCTATTTGATTCTTTTTGAGGGTTTCAATCTCCTTGCTCTGCTCATTTAGCTGTTTTTCCAATTTCTGAAATTGTTGATATGTCTCGTTTCAGAACTCACTGAGTTTTTATCAGAAGTACTATCCTGAATTCTCTGTCACTTAAGTTGCATATTTCTCTGTCTGTAAGCTCATTTTCTGGAGATTTTTCTTGTTCTTTCTGAGATACCTTGTCACCTTGGTTGTTCATGGTGTTTAATTGTCTATTTCTCCTCCTGGGCATTAATGGAAGTGTATTCTGTTGTTTTTCCAGAAAGAAGATTTATTATATAAAGGTCTCTCTTTAGCCTGCTGCAAAGAAGGCTCTTTTCTTTTGGTTTCAAGTAGGTGGTGTCTAAGCCTCTTGGATCCCTGCTTAATATAGAGCCTAAGGTCCCTTATTTTCTTGTAGATTTTAATCACACTCGCTACTCTGTTTCAGTCCCTGTCAGTATTAGCAACAGTTTTGTTAGCATTTGCTCAGATTCTCCTTGGACTCCACGGTGATCGGTCTCTGAGGGTATGGGGAATGGGCCCTCTGGGTTGGGAGTTGGGGGCTGCAGCTAAGCCTCGGTTTTGCAACTGGGGCCAGTAGAAATCAACTTCTATTTCTCTGCGGTTCCATCCTGCTTCTCTGCTTTCTGCCCTGATGACTGTGTCCTACTGACGACTGTGTAAAAGTCCCGGCACTTCCAGGCAGGGCTGATTAGGGAAGTAGCTGCACCTTCACCCTTCCCCCTCCTCCTACAAGGAGCTCTAGCTGCTGGGAAAGGCAGCTTCTTTATTTGTCCTAGTTCACTGCCTGACACCCTGGGTTCTGACCTGTGGTAGCTCTTATGTTCAGATCCCATGTTCAGATGTGCTGGTGTATAGTTTGGGTGTTTTTTGTTCAGTTTTAGATGTTCAGTTTATTGTCGTTTCAAGGAGAGAGTTCTGAGGACGGTTTTCACTTCTCCATGTTTTCTCAGAATCCTCTCCACTTTCTAGAACACAGTTCTCACATCTCTGTTTTCCTTTTGTGTCCTGGTCTCTGCCCTGATCACTGGGTTCCGCCATAGTATATGCTGGTCATTCAGGCAGGGATATTCAAGGCTACAGAGATTGCACATCACTACCTGATTCCTCCTGTCTCCCCACTTCCCACAGGGATCTCTGGGCTGTGTCCCAGACACTCATCTCCACTCCTCTTCCTTTCCTTCTTCCTAGCTCAGCCAATTGGTGCTCCTTCAGATGCCGTGACACCCAGATCTCTCACAAATGTTTGTGTTTGGCTTGGGATCTTCTGTGGGATTCTAGTTGTTTAATTTGTTGTAATTTCAAGGAGAGAGATTAAGAGGACCTCTCATGCTGCCAAGCTTCTGACATCCCTTTTTTTAAAATTAAATTTATTCAAATGACATTAGTTAATAAAATTATATGTTTCAAGTGTATGATTCAATAATATGCCATATATATATTGCATTGTGTGCTAACCACCCAATGTTAAATTTCTTTCTGTCATATAGTTGACCCATTTACACTTATCTACCTCCCACACTCTTTCCCTCTGGTATACTAAATTGTTGTCCATGTCTGTGACTTTTTGTTTGTCTTGCTTGTTTGTTGTTTTCAGTTTTATATCCCACATGTGAGTAAAATCATATAGTTCTCAACTTTTTCTATCTCACTTATTTCGATTAGCATGTTAATCTCAAGATCCATCCATGTTGTCACAAAAGGCATTATTTCATCTTTTCTTATGGCTGAGTAATACTACATTGGACACACAGTCATCTTAATATAAAATAGAGAAATGTGTCCTTTACAAAAATAAAACAGATTACCTACTCCCTACTCCCTAAAACAGATTATCCAAAGCAATTATAAAGTGTAATAATATGTCATTTTAATGATTAATCATTACCTTAAAATCATTATTCCAATATATATGACTTATTCTGTATTTGCCACATTTGCAATTGCTTCTCTCAACTAGATTTTAGCTATTCAATATAAACTATTTTTGTACTACTCTTAAGCAAAACTAGATCCAGAGTTTCTCAATAATTATTAGTTGAGCAAATGTATAATGAAGTGCCTTTTAAATAGGATCATAAATCTTGTACCCACCAATATGTCTTCTGCATTTTTATTTCTATAATATGCTTTAGTCCCATACTAAGTATAACTTATGACTCATTAGAAAATTCTTCTTATGAAATTCTTTAATGGGGGCATTTCTAATTAGAGTCTTTGCAAGTCTCCAGAGAAATGACATTTCATTCTAAACTTGCAGCTATATGACAACTCGAATTGTTTAACATTGTGCCATGGTTTTGCTTGTGTGATATTGAAATACTTCTGTAGTACTTCTAGGACTGCGTTAAATAGTGAATGTACTGTGACATTGTAAGGAAACACAAGGATTAATGTTGACATAAAATTGCTAATGTTTGTAAAAATAAAAACATTGCTATGGATTTCTTATTTACTCCTTGATATTTGGAACTTTGAAAGGGCTGGAGTTTAATTTTGTAACCTTAATATGGCATGACCAATTAATTTTAGATTTCACAAGTATGTCTTTAGGAACCTTACAGGAAATCAAAATAAAGGCTTCTTAACATAATATATATTAACATTCTATCTTCTGGGAGATGTATTTTATTAATGATTTAATTTCTTATTTTCTACAGGATTCGAGGTTCCAATTAAAACTCTGTTTAGGCCATTGAGTTATTGCCTTTTAGTTCTTAATCTTCCCAAAAAGCATCATCACTTATTTCAAAACAAAAGAAGAACAAGTAACAAGAAAAGTAATGAAATGCAGCATAACACATCTTTCAAAGTAAGAAGTAGCTTTTTAAAACAATCCAAGATCAGTGACATTCAGAAATTATTTGCTGAACACTAAACATGCTCAAGTGTGGCATCTCACTTCCATGTACTCTGTCTTCTGTTATGAAATGAAGCACAGATTTATTTATTTTTTCTTTTTGTCATTCCATTAGCCTAAGGTAATAGTTATTAATGTCACTGATATAGCACAAATAGTAATGCGGATTACAAAATAAATCTTCTGCTTTATCTCATAGAAATTCTGTGATGTTGTGGTGCTAAAATGATGAGTATAATTAACTTTCTTAAATTTTATTGTAAAAATATACGCACAATTTTAGGGTTATTTTCATAGCACATCATGTCCACTTTTGCTTATATCATGGGGCCATACTTAACAACATTCTGGCCCATCCATCATAATATCTTTTAAATCTCATGTTGATAATTCAACACTTTTGAAATATGTAGTCTGACAGTTCTTTGGAGTGTTATGTTGCACTGAGTAACAATTCTTTTATCAGATGAATGATATAATCAGAGGTGACCTTTAAAGATGCAATATCAGTCCCTGAATCCAAATTGAACAAAACAGGTAGATATGAAAAGAAAGTCAAAGAGTATCCATGCTTTCCCCCTATAATCTCTAATAATGGAATGCTTTTCATTAAAGTAAAAACTTGAATCAATAATGATTTGCCGCAAAAGTTATATCACCTCCAAATGAATTGATATGCAATGTTTCTATGCATTCCAACTGGGACTGAATTTTTGAAGATGACAACTATCTTATGAATTCTGGATTGCCAAAGTATAAACCAGTAAAGTTATGTCTCTAGTAATGGTAAACTTATTAATTTTGTTACACCTCTTAGCCTTAGAGTGGACTACACTTTTTAGTATCTCTATAAATTTGTCATGTTTGAGAAGATTGAGGGATTCTATATTCATCTTTGAATTTCAAACTTCACTTTAGAGTCTATCAAAGTGGCTGTGCTTACTGAGTGATGAAAGAGAAGGAGCAAGAGTGTAAAGGAGAGAAAAGTTATGTTCTACAGTAGTCAAGAAATTGATCTCTTGCCCTATGTAAACATGGTTTACCATATGGCACTAAGGACTTAAAAAATATATATTTTAAGTTGAGATTCTCTTTCTTATATTAGTATCCACTTAAGAGTTCGTTAATGAGCTATCTCATGTTCTTCAGTGATTTATCAACAGCCTCTTTAGTGTATTTATCTTTCATTTAAGCTCCAGATCATAGCTGCTGGGAGCATTAATGCAATTTTATGTTTATATGACTTTACTCATAGCCAACATACTATGCTAATTTCTAGTTGAATAAGTGTTTATTTTATTTTATTTTAAAAAGTCAAATTACATTAAGCTTCTCCCTAAAAGTTTACTATAACTCGTTAATTGTTTGTATCCTAAAAAATAAATCAATTTATGTGAGATATGACTTATTATTATAAAAAGTGTTTTCAGCACTCAGCTGTTTATTAGGTATAATGGTAGTTGGCTTATGTACTGTATATTTGTATATCTAGTCTTAAGACCTCAGACTAGTTGTTTGTTTCACTAACTCTCATAATTTTCTATAAGGTAAAAATAAATGTGACTGTCTTCCCTTTAGGATGTGGTAAAGGACTACCCTGAGGCTACTTCTACATTGAATCACTGTTTGAATTCAGTCTATCGAAATATATATTGATCACATTCCATTCCAGGCAATGTCTCTAGGTTTATAAAAATGAACAAAACATGATCCCTGTCTTCTCTAATCATATAATAATTGAGGAAGCCAAGTATATACATCACTTTAATACAACTTGTTGAGCATTCTAAAAGAGAAATGTGTAGTATGATATCAGAAACCTGAAGAGAGCATTCAACCAGTTCGAGGAGGAAGTTAGGCCAATGATGAAATACTTGAAGAGATAATGCCTAAGCTATCAAAGGTGAGTAGAAGGCAGTCAGATGTGGAACTGTATGGAGCAGCAAGAATAGGGTGTAAAAGCACAGATGTGATTAAAGTGAAGGTCACCTCTCCTAATGTATGATATGATAGTGAAAAAAGAATGTTTCCTGAAGGAAAGAGGTTTCCTAAATGAGGTAAAGGTTAAAAGAAGATTGTAAGCATAAGTATGAATGAACCAAATAAAGAATTGAGAAAGATTTTTTTAAAAATAATAACATTAAAAGATTGTGTTTATAAGTTTGTTTGATGTCATCAGTCAAAATAAATTTAATGGTCTTTTTTCACCCATTGTCTACACTGTAAGTAGTCAATGCATTGATTTCTACCTCTTTGAACTCTGAGTAAAGTCATATAAACATAAAATTGCAAAACTGAAAGAAATTTAGGAGCTACCTCATTCAGACTCTCATTTTCTAGATGAAGAAATTGAGCCTCAGAGGGATGCTATGACTTGTTTAAGGACGAGCTGTGTGTTACTTTCACAGCCTTGGTAAGATCCAATACCCTCTATATCAGCAGAAAAACTTAAAAACAAGTATTTTAATATTGCTTCCCTCAATTCCAGTGTATTGCCATTTAGGTGCAGTAAGTCTAGAGGTTAAAAGTGTTTGCTCTAGAGTCAAAATAGCTTTGCTTTCACCAAATTCATGCCAGTGATTTTAGGGACGTAATATCATCTCTTTTTGCTTCAGATCTCTTGTCTATAAAATGGAGGATAATAATGTAAAATGCTTAGATTAGTGTCTAACACAATATAAGCATTCCATAAATATATCATTATTATCTGTCTTTAGGCAATCAAATAATGGCATACATGTATACATTCTAGTATGGACACTCTTGAAATTGATTTGACTATCCAAATCATTTTTAAAAATTATTGTAATGACTATTCCAACACCAGTTTCAACAAAACATTTCTAATTTATGTATTAAGACTGCCATGTACACAAATTTCAAATTATATTATTTCTTAATGATCATTAATGTTAAATATTTAATTTTAATAAATTAAGTAATATGAAGTAATGATTAAGGGATATTAAAGTAGGAATTGAAAATCTATTAACTTGAAATGTGAAAAAAACATTCCTACCCTAAGCAAAACTGTCTAAGAATCTATGTTTCCTATATAAGGATAGAGTAATGGTTATGTCACCTTGTCTCTGATCCCAATCTTATGTTCCAGCACCCCTGTTATTAAAAAAATGCCACAGAATAAACCTGGAAGTAAAGTGATGTAAATTTCATACTCTAGGAAAAAAAAAAAACATAATCAGTACTACCTTGCATGTCAGATGGATGATGGCCTTTGTTTATTTGTCAAAACAACTTTAAGGACATTTTTATTCTCAAAAAGTTTTGCTCTGATATAAATTTCCTACCCAGTGGATATTAGACTTTCACTGCAGGGCTTTTGGACATTGATATCTATATGACATGAAACATCTCAATGATTCCAAAGTCATTATATTCACTGCTAATGAATTGAAACCTTTATATCAGTAATGTGGTTCATAAATCAAAGCAACATTTTATACACATTTACGTGATCCATAGCTATGCACACAGAAATTAACTAAATAGAACTATTCCCTTCTTGAATCAAATATGAATTTGATTTGCAATTTAAATTACAAAGATTTAAAAAATTAATTTGCTGTTTGGAAGTGCAGGTAAACAATTTCTAAAATACAGAGGGCATAAGCTTGGAGTTTGGGAAAACATGGTGGAGTAAGAGATATCCTCAGATCTCTCCCCTTGAAACAACAATAAACTGAACATCTAAAACTCAACAACAACAACAAAAAAAACCCTAAACTGCACAGCAACACGTCTGAGCATGGGATGTGTGCATAAGACCTACCACAGGTCAGAACCCAGTGTGTCAGGATGTAGACTGAGAGAAATAAAGAAGTTGCCTCTCGCAGCCACCAAAGCTCACTGTAGAAGGAGGGGGAGGGTAGAAGGTGCGGCAAGTTCCCTGAACAGCCCTGTTTGGGAGTGCTCTAAGCTCCACGCGGCCGGTGGCAGGGCAAACTCATCAGGATAGAAAGCAGAGAAGCGAGAAGGCAGAGAAACAACAGTTGATTTTTACCAGCCAAGGTTGCAAAACTCAGGCTGAGCTGCACTCGCAACTCAGTGTATGAGGGCTCCTCCCCCAATACAATACAATACCGATCACCGCAAAACCCAGGAAAATCTGAGCAAACGCTACCGGAACTGCTGCTACATTGACAGGGACTGAGACTGAGGGTAACTAGCGTGATTAAATATCTACCAGAAAATAAAATGGCAATGTAAAGGCTTTATATAAAGCAGTGATCCAAGAGGCTTAAACGCCACATACTGGAAACAAAAAGAAAAGTGCCTTCTTTGCAGCAGGCTAAAAAGATACCTTTATATAATAAAACTTCTTTCTGGAAAAAAAGCAGAATACATTTCCATTAATGCCCAGGTGGAGAAATAGTTCATTAAACACCATGAACAACAAAGGCATATCAGAAAGAAAGAGAAAAATCTCCAAAAAATAAACTTATAGACATGGAAATATGCAACTTAAATGACTGAGAATTCAGGATGGTACTTTTGAAAAAAACTCAGTGAGTTACGAAACGAGTCATATCAACAATTTCAGAAGTTGCCAAAACAGCTAGATGAGCAGAGCAAGGAAACTGAAACCCTCAAAAAGAACCAAATAGAACTTCTGGAGATAAAAAACACACTGCAAGAGGTGAAAAATTAAATAGCAAACTTGGGAAATAGAGTCGATCAAATGAAGAAAAGGATCAGTGATATCAAAGACAGAAATCTAGAAATAAATCAGAAGGAAGAAGAGAGAAACCGAGGAATGAAAATGATGAAAGAGAAATACAAGAACTAGATGATAACCTATGGAGAGGAAACTTAAAAATAATGGGCATTATCAAAGGCAAGGAAAAGGAGCAGGGACTAGAAAGCATTTTCAGACAAATAGTGGACAAGAATTTCCTAAAGTTAAGTAATGAGCTGGAGCTTGGACTTCAAGAAGTCAACAGAACACCCAATTATCTCAACCAAAAAAGTCTTCACCAAGACACATTGTATTAAAGTTATCAAAAATCAACATCAAAGATAGAATTCTCAGGGCAGCCTGGGAGAAGAAAACGGTAACTTTTAAAGGAAAACCCATTAGATTATCCTCAGACTTCTCAAAACAGACCTTATAAGCCATAAAAAGAGTGGAATCAAATATTCAAAATAATAAGTGAAAAGAACTACCAGCCTAGAATAATGCATCCAGCTAAGCTCTCTTTTAAATATGAAGGAGAAATTAAGACCTTTTCAGACATACAAAAATTGAGGGAATTCTCCACTATGAGGTCTACACTACAGGAAATACAGAAACAGGTCAACTCACCTAAAAAAAAAAACAAAAACAAAACAACAACAACAACAAAACATAATTAGGAATAAGGGACGACAAGGCAAATAGAAGTATAAGAGTGCAATCCTTAATAAGACCAGGGCATTAAAGCTTAAATAACAAGAGAATTGCTAAAGCAATATAGTAATGAACTTTCAACATACATAGGGAAAAATTGAGGCAACAATGACTGAAAAGGAGAGGATTAAAAGATCCAAATTCACCGAAGGAAAGGAGATAAGCACGCAGAGAAGTAAATGGATGACTGTATATATATATATATATATATATATATATATATATATATATATATATATATATATAAACCATATATATATATATATATATAAAACTATATATATATATATATATAATTATCTTTTACATATTCATAATGGTAACCACACATCAAAGATTCAGAACTGAAGTATATAAAATAAAACAAGAAGAACCAGAGGAAAAACCCACAGAAGCCAATCAAAATAAGGAAAACAGAAACACAAGGAAAAAAGAAGCAATGCAAACACCAAGCTACCAGAAAGCAAAAGATACAATGACTATAATAAGACCTCATATTTCAATCATCACGCTAAATGTGAATGGACTGAAATCAATAATAAAAAGGCACTGCGTTGCAGAATGGATTAAAAAAAAAAATCCAACCATATGCTGCCTCAAAAAGACACATCTCAGCTCAAAAGACAAATATATACTCAACGTGAAAGGGTGGAAAATGATATTTCTAGCATATGGCATTCAGAAAAAAAGTAAGAGTAGTGGTACTAATATCATATGAAATAGACTTCAAAAAATAAAAGGCAAAGAAAGATGTTGAGGAACACTTCAAAACGATAAAAGGAACCATGAATCAAGAAGACATAATAATTAGCTCTGTTACTAACAGAACTAAAGGGAGAAACAAACCAAAACACTACCATAGTAGGAGACCTAAATACCCCAGTGTTGGATATGGACAGATTATCCAAAGAGACAATCGATAAGAAAATAACATCTTTAAATGGCATTAGACCGACTGGACTTAATTGACATTTACAGAGCCTTCCATCCCAAAATATCTGTTTATACATTCTCTAGTGCACATGGAACATTCTCAAGAATCGACCACATACTGGGACACAGATATAGCCTCAACAAATATAAGAGGGTTGAAATCAAACCAACCACATTCTCTGATCATAATGCTTTGAAACTAGAGATCAGTTAACTGCAAAAAGAAATCAGGAAGAACAACAAATATATGGAGATTAAAAAATATGCTACTGAAAAATAATTGGGTCAAAGAAGAAATAAAAAGAGAGATCAGGAAGTACATAGAAATGAATGATAATGACAGTACAACATATCAAAACTTTTAAGACATGGCAAAGGCAGTCATAAGAAAAAAGTTCATATTACTACATGCCTATCTCCCAAAGGAAGAATGAGCCCAAATAAACAACCTAACACTTCATCTTAAAAACCAAGAAAAGGAAGAACAAATGAATCATAAAGTCAGCAGAAGAGAAGAAAAAATCAAATTTAGATTAGAAATAAATGAAATTGAAAACAAAGCAAAGCAAAACAAAACAAAAAACAATAATAAAAAATATATACAACAAGGAGCTGGTTCTTTGAAAAGGTTAATAAAATTGACAAACCCCTGGCTAGACTCACTAACGAAAAAAGAGAAAGGACACAAATAAACAAAATCAGGGCCGAAAGAGGGGAAATTATGACTGACATCACAGAAATACAAAGGATCATGCTAGAATACTATGCAAAATTATGTAACACCAAATTTAATAACCTAGAAGAAATGGACCAGTACTGAGAAAGATACGAACTTCCTAGACTTAATCAAGAAATGGAAACAATCATAAAAAACCTACGAAAATGGAAAAGTTCAGGACCATATGGGTATTGTATCTTACCAAGGCTGCGAAAGTAACACACAGCTCGTCCTTAAACAAGTCAGGACCATATGGCTTCACAAGTGAATTCTACCAACCATTCAATGAAGATTTAATACCTATTCTCCGCAAACTCTTCCAAAAAATCGAAGAGGAGGCAATACTTCTCAACATATTTTACGAGGCCAATATTACTCTGATACCAAAACCTGGTAAGGTTAACGCTCAAGAAAAGGAAACTTCAGACCAATATCTCTCATGAACACAGATGCAAAAATCCTAAATAAGATACTAGTGAACCGAATATAGCAACATATTAAAAAGATGATCATATTAAACCAACATATTAAAACCATGATCAAGTGGGCTTCATCACAGAGACACAGGGATGGTTCAACATATGCAAATCAATTAATGTGTTAACACCATACAAACAAATTAAAAAATAAGAATCATATGATTATATCAATAGATGCAGAAAAAGCCTTCAACATGATACAGCATCCATTTATGATCAAAACGCTTAACAAAATCGCTAGAGAAGCAACGTACTTTAACATAATAAAGACCATATATGACTAACTCTCAGCCAACAGTATACTTAATGGTGAAAATCTAAAAATCTTCCTTCTGAAATCAGGAATATGGAAGCAAGTCTGTCCACTATCGCCACTGTTACTCAATATAACATTGGAGGTCCTAGCAAGTGCAATCAGACACAAAAAAGATATAAAAGGCATCCAAATAGGAAACAAAGAAGTCAAACTGTCATTATTTTCAGATGGCATGATTCTCTATAACAAAAACCCAAAAGGCTTCACAAGAAAAGTACTAGAAACAATAGCAAATACAGTAAATTTTTTGGATACAAAATCAACGTTCAAAAATTCATAGTGTTCCTATACTCTAATAAGGAAGTGTCAGAAAATGATGTAGAAAAAATAATTTCTTTTGCAATTGCACCAAAAAAAAAACAAAGCTAGGAATAAATTTAAGGAAACACGTGAAAGACTTATATAATGAAAACTACAAGACCCTATTAAAAGAAATCAAAGAAGATACAAAGAAATGGAAAGACATTCTATGTTCTTGGATTGGAAGAATCAACACAGTTAAAATGACCATATTACCTAAAGCATTGTACAGATTTAATGCATTTTCCATCAAAATACCATCGGCGTGTTTTAAGGAAACAGACACAAAAAATCTTTAGATTTGTATGGAATCACAAAAGACCCCAAATTGCCAAAGCCATCCTGAGAAAAAAGAACAAAGCTGATGGCATCGCTCTGCCCAACTTCAAATTATACTACAAAGAGACAGCATTCAAAATGGCATGGTATTGGCAGCAAAACAGAAACATGGACAAGTAGAACAAATTTGAGAGTCCAGAAGGAAACCTGTATTTATATGGGCAAATAATTTTTGACAAAAATACCAAAGCATACTGTGGAGAAAGGAAAGCCTCTTCAGTCAATGGTGCTAAGAAACTGGAAAGCCACCTGCAAAAGAATGAAACTAGACTGTTGTCTGTCAGCACACACCAAAATTAACTCAAAATGGATTAAGGACCTGAATATAGGACCTAAACAATAAAATGCATAGAAGAAAACATAGGAACTAAACTGAAGGACCTTGAACTTAAAGAGGATTTTATGAATTTGACCTCAGAAGCAAGGGAAGTAAGAGCTAAAATAAATTAATGGGACTGCATCAAAGAAAAACCTTCTGCTCAACAAAAGAAATCAACAAGGTAAAGAGACAACCATCCGAATAGGAAAATATATTTGCAAGCAACGCCTCCGATAAGGGCCTAATATCGAAAATATACAAAGAACTCATACAACTCAATAACAACAACAACAACAAAAACCAAATGATCCAATCAAAAAATGGGCAGAGGACCTGAACAGACACATCTCCCTAGAGGACATACAAATGGCCAACGAATGTATGAATAGATGCCCAACATCACTAGCTATTAGGGAAATGCAAATCAAAACTGCAATGATATTTAATCTCACACCTGTTAGTATAGCTATAATCAACAGGACAAATAATAACAAATGTTGGAGGGGAGGGCAGAGGTCAAATATGCGGTGACAGAAAGAAATCTAACTATGGGTGTTGAATACACAGTGCAATATACATTTGACTTATTGTTGAGTTGTACACTTGAAACTTATTGTATTTTTTTAAATCAATGTCGCCATAATAAATAAAAAACATTTTTCTTTTATTATTGGGTTGATGGTAATGAACTCTTTTAGCTTTTTCTTGTCTAGGAAGCTCTTTGACTCTCCTTCCATTTTAAATAATAGCCTTGCTGGGTAGAGCAGTCTTGGTTGTGGTCTATGCTTTTCATCACTTTAAATGTTGAGTGTCAACCCCTTATGGCCTGCAAAATTTCTGTTGAGAAATCAGCTGAAATTCTTATGGGAGTTCCCTTCTAGGTAACTAACTGCCTTTCTCTTGCTGCTTTTAACTTTCACTCGTTGTCTTTAAACTTTGACATTTTAATTACGTTGTGTCTTGGTGTGGGCTTCTTTGGGTTTATCTTGTTTGGAAATTTATGCCCTTCCTGGGCTTGTATATCTATTTTCTTCACCAGGATGGGGACGTTTTACATGATTATTTCTTCAAATAAGTTTTCAATGCCTTGCTCTCTCTTTTCTCTTTCTGGTAGCCCTATGAGGCAAATGTTGGTATGCTTGATGTTGTCTCAGAGGCCCCTTAAACTACCTTCATTTTTTGGATGCTATTTACTTGTTGCTGCTCTGATTGGGTGTTCCCTACCTCATCTCCCGAATCACTGATTCGATCCTCTGTTTCATCTAATCTGAAAATTCCCTGTAACGTATTCTTCATTTCAGTTTTTGTATTCTTCATTTCTGAATGGTTCTGTTTTATGTTTCATATCATTATATATATATATATATATATATATTTTCATTTTGTTAATGTTCTCGCTGAGTTTATTCCTTCTTCCCTTTGAGTTCATCAAGCATCCTTTTTAACCAGTATTTGAACTCTATCTGGTAGCTTTTTTGTCTTTGTTTTGCTTGTCTTTATATATATATATATATATATATATATATATTATTTAAATATATATATATATATAAATTATATATATATATATATAATTTATTTATTTTTAGGTGACTGGTTAACGAAATCAAATAAGTATACACACACACACACACACACACACAAACATATGTATACGTATAAATATATATAATAAAATAAAATACAGAGGGCATGATTTTTAAAAGAGTTTTACAATATATGACCTATAAATAAAACTGTTCCATAAAATACTAAGTGAGAAGGTGACTATATTTCACCAATCATAGTTTACTGGGCTTGCTTAACATAATTTTTAACATAATAATTTTCTCTAATTAATACATCTACAATGGAGAAGCTTTTGTACAGGGGCTGACCCTATAGAGCAAGATTCATTTCAGCAGGCCTCTGGTGCCTGCCCAATCCCTCCTTTGGGTGTGTCATCCTTGCTTAGGCCCTAAGTGGTGCTCTAGCTGACAATGAAGTTTGTCATCAGGTTTTAGGCCTGAGCCTCCTGAGAGAGGCCTCAGCACAAGCCACGTTCACCTGCAGCCTCTGCCCTGCTCATGGCTCCCTGGCATGAGCCACCAAGCAATCCAAAGATGGCCACCACATAAACTGGTCTTGGAGTTGCCTTGAGATGCCATGTTGCGAACTGTGGCCAGCTGCTGCTAGTGCCAGACTTTGGGCTGCTCAGCAAGAAGTACACAGCACGCCAAGGCCAGATGCTGCTTGTTTGGATTTTGTAACCCTTTGAGAGATTTTGGTAATGCCCACGGCATGATCCAAGACAGGTTGTTTCTATTGAAATGTCCTGGAAGCAGCTTGGGTGGGCCCAGAGATTGTGTAGAGTGAGGTCTTAGGCAATCACCATAGTGGGGCCAATGGTGTTAGCCACATTGATGTAGACTCAGATATGATGGACACCAGTGTTCACACCCTGGAATGGGGGAACTCAACAAAGAAACAATGGATTCTGTCAG